>NC_142747.1:8919586-9164586 GCF_051943395.1 Hippocampus bargibanti
AGATATTCACCTAAATTGGCTTTTAGGCCACACAGTACCTTTATTCTAATAGATTAAACAGTTCAGAAGACACAAACGGCTTAAATTCAGTTTACTTCAGCTTTCAGATTAAGAAATTTTCAGCGTCCATCTCCTGTACATTTACTGAATTATAAATACGCTGACATTGTGGTCACCGATCATCATCGTTTGTAAATCACCCCATGATTTTTTGGGAGACAGAGGAAGAAGCAAGCACAAGTATGCTTTGTGGGTGTGGAAAGGATTCTGGTTTCATTTTTAGCCTTTTTTTTTAAAGATAAATAAACATCTGTGGTGGAATGATATGACACATCACAATATCATTATTCTGAGTAATTGGATTGGATGTGCCTTTACATGCTGTGAAATGTAAATTACTCCACTGCGAGACTACTAAAGGCAAATCCAATCCAATGTCTACACAGCAGCAAAGTGATGAAAGGAATGAAAGTAGCAAAACAAAATAACATGAGCTGCTGGAAAGGCAGCCACTCTCGCTGCGCCGCCGTGAAGTCAAAAGAACAAAAAAAAACAATAACAAATAATATGACAACACAAAGACAATATGATAACACAAAGACACAGAGTCATTCTTAGGCACTTTCTGTACCCTCTTTGTTACATGAAGCAGTTCGAGATGAAAGAGGAGAAGCTCCAAGCTTCTTCCCACCAGTGGATCAGGGACATCATGGTGGAATGTGCACGTCGACTACAAGCTAAATGTTGAAAGCAAACACGTAGCTGTAGCATCCATTGAGAAAAAGAGATTGTCTCACATCTCCTGTCCCACATAAATCCGCTTCAATTCCAACCCGCAACAGTTCAACATACACACCGGCACTCTGTGCTGAGGCTCCTTTCTTCTTATATGAATCATATAAAAATAAATCAAGTAGCCATGCTAAAATGTACAACCGGAATTCAAGTAATTTGAATGGGTTACTTTTGCTGTCATCAATGAAGCGATGTGATGGAGGATTCTCGATTTGCTCCCCATATCAATGCCGTGCATCCACCCCGAATGGGGAATGGATGTCAAATAACCATAAACCAGTCAAGGAAAATGGAGTCGGCTCACAAAAGTGAAAAGTAACTTGACCAGCACTAATAGGTGAATGTGTTTGCTTTTTGTTTGGTCTCAATCAGCCAGATTCATCCGTGGAGCCCTTCTTCAATTCTGTGGTGAGACAACTTGGGCTTCCCGATATCTTCTCCCTCCAAATGTGTGGGACTGGAATGTCGGCGAGCAGCGTCGTCGACCCTGCGGGTGGTAGCCTTGTGAGTAGTCAGCACCCTCCAGATGAATTTGAGTTTGTCAAATTAAGAAGAAATCACAGGGTCCGATGTATTTTTAGCACTCCGTTTTTCCACACTCGTGCACTCTCCGTAATTTTAACAGAGCGCGTCCATTCATATTTTCTGCATCCAATCATGAGAGCAGATGTGAAATCATGCGAAGGAAGTGGGTGGTGATGATCCAATGTTTCATGTCTGGGTTTTATATGTGTGTGTGTTTTAGATCATTGGTGGGGTTGAACCAACTCTGTATCGGGGCTCAATCTGGTATACCCCTATCGTTGAGGAATGGTACTACCAAGTCGAGGTTTTAAAGCTAGAGGTTGGTGAGCAGAACCTGGACCTGGACTGCAGAGAGGTGACTTCAGAATGACTTTTTTTATGACCAAATAAAATGAAATATTTTGGAATGACAGAGCCGAGCCCAAAGTCATTTGGGAAATGTGTGGGCTTGCTGAAGAGGGTTACGCAAGAGTCAACCTCGCAATTGGATGGATTGAAATGCTTTTGCTAGGAACAGTGAGCAAGTGTTTTAGTCGTTTGTGTACTGACAAACTGTACTTCTCTCCGTCTCACTTTTTTCTTGTCAGTATAACATGGATAAAGCCATCGTGGACAGCGGCACGACGCTGCTGCGACTACCCGTCAACGTCTTCAATGCGGTGGTGGATGCCATCACACGGAGCTCTCTGGTACGCCAGTCACCCGCAACAACAAGCAGATTCCGGGAGTGTGGGGGTGTCACTGTCTCTGTTCAAAGATGCGGGTTCTGTAGGCGAACCGAAAATGTATTTTACAGAATCCAATCCAAGAGAGGGTGATGCTACAATTCTACCTTTGACTGACATTAGCTTCCGTGCATGCATCAATGTCATTTGTTGCTTTCTTAGTTTTTTTATTTTTTTCATTCATTCAGATCCAAGAGTTTTCGTCAGGATTCTGGGACGGGACAAAATTGGCTTGCTGGATGAGAGGGGACACCCCGTGGAAATTTTTCCCCAAACTGTCCATCTACCTAAGGGATACAAACAGCAGCAAGTCCTTCCGCATCACCATCCTCCCTCAGGTACAGAAATGCAAACAGCAACGTTCCTCGACAGATTGCCCACAAGTCTATCATTACTGCTCTTTATTTTGTTTCATTGATTTATGTGTTGTGTTCAAGTTATACATCCAACCAATCACTGATATGGATGGCACGCTAGACTGCTACCGCTTCGGCGTGTCCTCATCCAATAACGGTCTTGTGATTGGAGCGACTGTCATGGAGGGCTTCTTCGTGGTGTTTGATCGGGCACAACGTCGACTGGGCTTTGCACTCAGCAACTGCGCAGGTGAGCAAGTGTAGAAAGACACCCCTGTATATATCTCATGGGAGGAAAGTGGCTTCTTGAATCATGGACAAGCCACGGAATGTTTCAAAATTGGCTATATGGGATGGCTCCGCTGATTTGAGATGTTTCTCCGCAGTAAGCGGCGGGGTAGCTCTGACCGAAATCGACGGCCCCTTTTCGTCAGCGGACGTGGCATCAGACTGCTCCGGCCGAGCGCTGAAAGAGCCTCTTCTTTGGGTGATCTCCTACGCTCTCATGGCCGTCTGCGCCCTCATCCTCATCATCCTGCTGTTGCTGCTGGTCTTGCCCTGCCGACGGCGGAACTACTCCGGGGAGATTACCGACCAGTCCTCGCTGGTGCGGCACCGCATCAAGTGACTGAGAGGGACGGCGCGGGTGACGGGTGCGCACGAGCGGGGCACGAGCGAGCAAAGTGCTACCACGGATGTGGAGAAAGGGGCGAGGCTGGAGAATAATATTGACTTGGAAGCATCCCCCTCCTCTGAGAAGGACAATCTTTCTGATAAACTCTCAACGGACACTGTCAGTGGTGCACAATGAACTGTTTTTAATTGTCATTCCTGATTGTTCACCAGTCGAACACATCAAATGATGAGAGAAATGGTATCATGGACAGAGTGTATTTGAGGTTCATTCCGAAATTAACCCGAAAGTGCACTATCCCTGAACATTTGGGTGTGGTGTATCTCACAAATGTCATTTAGTAAACAAAATCAAGCATTGTTTGGTACATGTCTGCTCAGATTAATGATGGGATGTTTTACCCCCCGCCGTCCCTTTAAGTTCACTTCCAGATGATGGTGAAATTAGCGTCGGGAAAAAGCTGCTCGGACATTTGATGACGTTTCTGTCATATTGGAGGTAAAATGTCATGTTTACATTGCTTGGAGTGCCTTCAGAAAACTCGTCCTCGGTTCTGTGTTCATTTTAAAACAAAACTGTCATGCGACTGGTGTATATGGCGCAGCGGAGTATAAGGCGCGCCCCCAATGAATGGTGTATTTTAAATTTTTATCCATATATAAGGCACATGAGTGTATAAGGCGCACCTTCAATGAATATACAAAGTTTTCCAAATATAATAATAATAATAGCCACAAATTTTCCAATTATGAGGCAAACCACGTTATAAGACACGACAGTTGAGGCTGGGGTTACGCATGACTTCTTCTACAGGGGGAAATGGGGTCGGTGGCTGCTGACAGCAGTTGTGTTGTGGCTCAATATTTTTTCACATAAAAGGCACACCTGCATATAAGGCACGCGGTCATCTTTTTAAGAAAATCAAGGCTTTTCGGTGCGCCTTATATACCGGAAAATAGGGTATGTTACTTGTTTACAAAGACCCCCAAAGTCCACAATCAAAAGGGGTCATGTCCTTCTGGTTGGGATATGTCGGGACTGCGTGTTTGCGCCCCTGTGACATCTCCCTTACCATAGTGGAGAGTGTAAACCCCCCCCCCCCCCCCCCCATGAACTGATACATCACTTTGGCCGTCCAGCCCACATACATGAAACTCAGTTCAGCCCTTGACATTTTGTTACAACAGTTGTTAAAAAAAGAGTTAACAAGAGCTCCTGCCTCTGTCAAACTCAATGATCAAGGTAGTGCCGGTGTGTATTAATGCCGTTTTACTTATTGTGTTCAATTTTATCTTGAAATTGATCTGAATGAGAGTCTTTAGTTTTGAATGTTGGCACATGCTGCAGATTTGCAACAAAGCAATGTTGCCTTTCAGCTTCCTTTAAAACTCCAAAACGGTATTCCAATGCCATCGAGTAGAAATGGTGACAATTGCCTGACACCGATTCATGAGTAAAGCAAAAGAAATCCAAAGCCACTCCTGATTCTTGAAGGACTATTTAAATCGTTACATGTTTTTGTTGTTCCTAAAATTGCTGCAAATAAAGAACATATGATAACATTGAAGGTTTGTTTGTAACTTCACTATTTGTGATGATTCACGTGAAGACTGGCTGCCTGTGATTGACCACACGTACTGACATATTAACTCATTCACTGCCATTCACGGATTTATTTGGGAATTCAAAATATGACGTGGCGTGCCATTCCCAAATTTGTTTTTGGTTTGGTTTTGGTTTTTTTCTTATGGGGGCGGGGGGCGGCAATACAGTAAAGCGCTGGTGAGACCTCTGGCAACAATTGTGCCTCCCACAATGGGGCAGGCAGCATTTGGCTTTTGTACAGCCACCCCCACTTGCACCTCATATTACTCCAGACCCATATAATTTAGGAATTAACTGAGTGAAAATGACAAAAACCCTGGCACTGAAGTGGACACATTTTTGCACATCGTCTGGCAGTGAATGAGTGAAGCACAAGAATAGCAAACTATATAAATAATTGAATTGTAAATAGGTGGTAAATAGGTGAGCAACCCACTGTGATCGTCTTTGACCAGTGGGTATGTCTTCAGTCAATTTGATTTTTCTGCAAATACAAAGAATTAATGTGATTATGAAAGTTTTCAGCATCGAAAACATCATAGACATAGACAGAGGTTGATTATGTGTTGGAATAATCAATAATGCCACTTTTTAAAAATATGCATCATTACCTTCATCTGATGGTATATCCAGTCCAAAAAATAGGTGACGTTGTTATAAACACCTGGTTTGTTCAGGTCGACACAACTTTCTGGCCAAATGTTGTCCCCGATAAGCCACCATAAGCCGTCACTATGCCAAACCAGAGGCCCGCCACTGTCTGTCTGAACACCCCCGCCCCAAATAAAACAGTCAAAATCCAATTAGATTGTAAAGAAATTGTATCGGTGATAAATCAGTATTGATCTGCACATCACTCCCGTTGAGTTAAACCCTCACTTTGCATGCGTCCCATCCAGTCTGCGCGCCTTTGGTACAAAGCATTTCCTTTGAGATCAGTCCCTTGTAAACTGGGGAGCTGTTGCATTCCGCAACATCCACGAGGGAGACCTGAGCCTCGACCAGGTATGGAGAGTCTGAGGCACAGCAGTGAGCAAGAATGGAACTTGGGGGAGGGGGGTTTACAAGTTCTCTCTTATCAATATGTTCGAATGTACTCGAGTGAATACTCATTGGCAGTTAATAACATTTAGTCTACAATACGTCTGAGTAGGCTCTCAGTCGTACATGAGTGTTCCATCGATGAAAAGGTTTCTTCAGCCGTCATCTACTTCTTTGAAGGTGTCTGACGTTTCGCTCCTTTTCCGAAGAGCTTCGTCAGCAAACTTAAGTTGTGCCGGTAACTCTGGCCTTATATATACAGTAAAGTCTCGTTATATCGATATCGGATATATCGATAGTCCCGGTTATATCGATACAATTTCTATGCACGCACGAGAAAATTACATGCAAACAGGGTCGGATATATCGATAGTCCCGGTTATATCGATATTTTTTCGGACTCCCTTGAATATTGATATAACGAGACTTTACTGTATATATATACATACATTTAAATTTTCACCTTGCGTTCATAGAAATAGTATCATAATAAGCAGTACTATCGATATAACCGATATAATGAGACTTTACTGTGTGTGTGTGTGTGTGTGTGTGTGTGTGTGTGTGTGTGTGTGTGTGTGTGTGTGTGTGTGTGTGTGTGTGTGTGTGTGTGTATATATATATATATATATATATATATATATATATATATATATATATATATATATATATATATATATATATATATATATATATATATACTGGTGTGTCGAGAAGGGCATCCGACGTAAAAACTTGGCCAAAACAAACATGTGGCTCAAACCTCTAAAGATGGAGGACACTGATTTGCCGTGGCGACCCCTTGAAGCACAACTTTAGTTCACTGACAAAGCTCTTCGGATGAGGAGCGAAACGTCCGACAAGTTCAAAGAAGTACAGATGACGGCTGAAGAAACATTTTCATCAATTTAGTCTAGTATGCTCAAATGTATAGCACTATATTTTCCGGATTATAGGGTGCACCTTCAATGAATGAGACATAGTTTTAAACTTTCCATATATAAAATGCACCACACTATAAGGCACCTCCAACAAATGATATATTTTACAATTTCTTTCATATACAGTAAAGTCTCGTTATATCGATATTGCATATATCGATAGTCCCGGTTATATCGATACTATTTCTATGCACGCACGGAGAAAATTACATGCAAACAGGGTCGGATATATCGATAGTCCCGATTATATCGATATTTTTTCGGACTCCCTTGAATATCGATATAACGAGACTTTACTGTATAAGGCATACTGGATTATAAAGTATATGGACAGCTTTTGAAAAAAAGAAGGCTTTTAGGTGTGCCTTATATTGCAGTATTTTCAATCGCAATTCCTCACCTCCATTGAGTGATACAGCATATCCTGTTGTCCACCCATTTAATGGGGCCGAGATGTTTAACCCGATATTTGGGAGGCACACAGGACCAACGTTGCTGGAGGCTATCAAGACATGCATGCAGCATATGGAAAAAAATAAGCAAATTCAGCTATTTGTGTGAAGTGCAAGTTTTATTTCCGAGTAGTCTGTTATTTGTACAAATGCTTGTGTCAGGATGGGATGAGAATTGATAATTCCAGGTTAGTTACACTTGATTATCATTTACTATTTCTGTGTAGTTGATTATGGATATATTAACTCATTCACTGCCAGATGTGTAATGTGTCCACTCCAGTGCCAGGGTTTTTGTCACTGTCACTTGAATTCCAAGACTCACAGAATATTGAGTTTTAGGACTACATAAACATTCAATGCAGCGTAAGAAACCTTAGACTCTCTTCTTTCATCAGAAAAAAGAGCTAATTCCTAAATCAGAATCAGAATCATCTTTATTGCCAAGTATGTAGAACACACAAGGAATTTGTTTCCGGTCAAACACGCTGCACTAGTATCATCATCAAAAAATTGCAAAGAGGCACTATACAGTTCCATTTGGGCTACTGTTCAAAGAGTTAATGGCTTGGGGGAAGAAGCTGTTTAAATGTCTGCTGGATTTGGTGCGCGTGGATCGGTAGCGTCTGCCTGAGGGGAGTAGCTGGAAAAGGTGGTGGGCAGGGTGCGGAGGGTGCAGTAAGATTTTCCGCACCCTAGTTTGGATTCTTGCAGTGTGCAAGTCCTCGAGAGTGGGTGCGGCGGTGCCAATAATTTTTCCCGCCGTCCTAACTGTCCGTTGAAGTCGGATGTTGTCCATTTTTGTGGCGGCCCCGAAACAAACGGTGATGGAAGAACACAGGATGGATTCGATGACAGCCGTGTAGAAATGTTGCAGAACCTCCTGTGGCAGGCCATGCTTCTTTAGCAGCCTCAGGAAGTCCATTTTCTGTTGGGCCTTTGTCAGGATATTTATATTTTATGGGTCTGGAGTTATATGAGCGTGAAATGAGGGTGGCTGTCCAAAATACAATGCAATACATACATATTGGTTTAAAAAACATTGCCAGAGGCCATGACCACCACTTTATCAGTATCCAAGCATGAAAAAACAAAACCCGAACAAATTCGGGAATGGCGCTCTACGTCACATTTTCAATTACAGAATAAATGTGTGAATGGCAGTGAATGAGTTAATATAATTTTTACTGTGTAGATAGTGTTTTTTTACTGTGGTTTGTCATACGCAATTGGCATAGAAGCAACAGAGAAGCACTTTGCTGTTTCATACCTGCAAAGTCCAGAGGTTTACTGAGCCTCATCAGAGCAATATCATTCCTGTAAGTAAACCTGTCAAAATGCTCATGAGCAACGACATGGCTCACGGCATGAGCAGGGTTGAAAAGAACACCCAAAGGTTCCACCAGCCCCGCATACACTGACCATTCTCCAGGATTAGATGTCCTGCAGAGGACACCCATAACAGAGGAGCAGATTGAAGGATGCATTGGACGGCCATTACTACAAGCTTGCGAGGACTCACATGAGGGCACAATGAGCCGCTGTGACAATCCAGTCGGGGGAAATGATAGCACCTCCACATCGATGAGATCCCGCAAGTTGGAGGCTCACCTGCCACGGCCATGCACCAAGGGAGGCTTTCTGGCCCCGAGAAGCCCGACTGGAGTTTACTCCTCCTGTACAATCTGAAGAGAATTAAGGAACAGCTGAGAAACAAAAGAGCGCCCAGTGTGCAGATTTGAAACATTTTCCATCCATTACATTTCTGTTCTGCTTGCCCTCAGTCTAGTTTGAGACTCGAAACATATGATAAACAAAACATTTGACGGAGGAGAAAACTTGCCTGCACATCGCAGCGTCACCACGGTGTTGTTTGGGCAGTAATTGCTGCAGAAGGTTAAGCAAGCAAATGTCGAAATGAAACGGGTTGTTGTGTTTTGAAATGGAGCATTCAAACAACCTGTGAGTGAGCTGTTGCACGACAGGTCCATGAGGGTTTAGGTTGGATTTCACCATCAAGAACTCATCATCGGAGCTTGCCTCATGTAGGCCAGAGATAACACTTGTGCCCCTGTCAAGGAATATGACCGGGAAACAAAATTATAAAAGTGCATCCTTGGAGAACGAAAGAAACACAAGACAGTCCAGATCTTCTTACCCGCTGTAGCCGATGTCCCGGCAGCTTACTTGACCCAGTTGGGCTGTCCAGCCGTGAGAACAAACTGTCCTCCATTGTTTGGTCTGAGTTGAGAAGATCTGAAGCAGGAAACTGGTACCATGCAGCCTTACTGACCACAGAAAGAGACACAAAGTGGCTTAGAATATGAAATATTGAAATAAAGATAGGATTTTAGAATTGGTCTCTCATTTTCACAAGTTCTTTAGCCCAAAACAAACATTTTGGAGCCATTCATTAAAACAAATCTTTGCTTAATTTCGAATGAATTTATTTACCACAATGAGTTTCATCCTGGCCTGCTGGACAGTCCACCACTCCATCGCACCATTGGGAGTCCCACACACAGCCGGTATTACCACCGCATGGTGTTCCATGCACGCAGGTGGAGGAATCTGCCAAAAAGCACAAAGAAGGGACTTCATCAGACGAATGTTTAGTCCACTGAGGAGATGCAGGACACGAGCATATGCTGTGCTTACAGTAATAGGCCAAGAGGATGCCCGCCAGCAACAAGAGGAGCAGCAAGCAGATCACAGCAACCACGCTACACTTAACACACCTCTGTTTGAAATCTGTCACAAAGTAAACAGTACTAAACACAGAACGATTATTTCAAAAGCCACATGTGATTTAGAATTTTCCATACAGAGTGCCCCGAAAGGAGCACAGGAGACCATTGCATTAAGGATTAGGCGCACACTTAAAAGGAACCGCTGTCCAATATTTGCTCCCCTTTTAAAACGTGTTTGTGTGAGTGCGTGTGTGTGTGTGTGCTTGTTTGTTCTTCATACAAAATTCTCAAGTAAAGAACCGTCTCAACAGGAAAATATTGCCTCTTGTTACGAAATAAATTTCAAGATATGAAACATATGATGCTGATGTTTGACTTGGACAATTTGGAAGGGTTGTTAAAAGTTGACAAAATGTCACGTCATTGGTTCAGTTCTTCACTAAATGTCAGGATTAAAAAAAAACATTTCTGAGCGTTTACATGGACTAAAGACGGCAAAAAACAATGAGGATGCAAGTATTTGTTACATCATTTTATGCTTAAGAAACATTTCTGCCTGAACCTTCATCTTTTAATTTTGACAAAACACATAAACCTACTACACAATCGTACTTTAGCAGTGCTCATTATGTACCTGGAGAGCTACAAAAAATATTCAAATAATGTAGGTAATTTGTTTTTCCATATTACTGAAGTCCAGTGACCGGCAAAAAAAATAAATACTCATTCACAAAGATGGCAGAAAGTGAAATAAGCTTAATTGTTAACATTCATATAACATAAGTCAGGCCTTCCTGCAATAAATTAAAACAAAGTCATCATAATTTCAGTTTAGAATGAAAAGTACCTTTCCGTTGTGGAGTTGTGAAGGTGACTTCGGGCACGGACCTTGGGGCCAAATGGTGAACATACTGAGGCTTGACTTGTGACCGGCTCGACGGACGTATCTTGTCCATGGCCGCCCACTGAGTAGTTCACAGTCAAACTTTAAACATGTAGGTCCTTCATCTATTTGGTCAATATGAGCTTCAACGCTATTGATCCAAATATAAGGTGCACCGTATAATAAGGTGTTTGCCTTTAGGTGCGTCTTATATTGTGAAAATTTGATGTTTAGCATTAATTTCACTTTATTTCTTCCTCCACACTGGATTAGTATAATGTAATGGTTATTTAAATTAATGAATTGCAAAATAATGTCAATTGATATACTGTAAATATAAAACAATAGTTTGCCATACATTTCAAATGTTAGAAATTTGGTCATTAATTAAGATCAAATTCATGGACAAAATTTGTTTTTATGTAATCACTTCATGAAACAAAGCATATCAACGTTAGAAAAATGTAACCTCATCTGTGACTGACATGGCCCAAAAGATTGTTTTAAAGATAAAAAGTGACCCTTGAACACAAAAGTTTGAAAACTAAATGTTTTATTTGACCCACAGAATTGATTCACAATTTGTAAGAAGAAGCTATCTGACCAAAAAGAACACAAAAAGATACAGTAGCTTACACGTTTATGAGTACTAGTGTCTTAAAGAGTCTTTCCTTAATATAAGAACATGCAAGTCACAGTTTAAACACCTTTGCAAAACTTACCGGATTTGTGCTCATTTCTACTTTCCTTGATGTGTCAGTCTTCAGGAATAATTGTCTATCAAGATTAAATGTCCAAAATGCCACTCTGTTTAAAACAAACCATAACCATCCAATGCAAGGATGATATTAGGAATATCTTTGACGAGCGACTGCTTCTTAAAAAAAAACACACACTGTGCTGTGTCATCAGAGTGATCAAATGAGTGATGTTGAGGCAATGCGAACACACCTCGTTTTCTTTCTGACATCCTCTCAAGTTTTCCATCTCAACCCACAACAAGCACAACAAGCTTTGTTCACTTGTCCAAACACACTGGGCAATGTTTGAGTGTACAGTGCAAACACTCCAAATATCAAATATTTTTTTGTGTACAGATGGAACGAGAACAGCTTTCTACTATAGTTTTCATTTTTAATATAAAAATGAACATGCAGATAATATGACCTCCCTTTCTGGTGTGACATCTACACCCAGGCCTGCCAGCCCGGGAAGAGCCTGCTGAGGTTTTTGGGGTCCATGGCCTGTTGGATGAGCAGATTGACCTGGCCACCCACAGAGAGCACTGTGCCCCCCTCCACACCCTTCAACTTCTCTTGAAGTCGCAGCAGCACTCGCTCTGCCACCTTGTTGAAGCTCTGGCTGTCACTGTGCCGTGAAGCACAGCAAGTGAAAAAGAACAGATTAAAAGGTGACAATGGCAGGCAATAATCTGTTTTCTGAGCATATTAAGACATAGCGAAGATACATACTGTGATACCTGGGCTTACAAACTTAATTGGTTCCCAGAAAGTGTGTCTTGGGCGAAAAGTTCGTCTGCCAAACATTTATTTCCCATGAGAAACCATTAAAAACGAGAATAATCCATTCCCAGGTCCCCAAAAAACTACATAAAATATACCTTATTTTATATATAATAAATGTGCTATTGGATTGTAATTAAAGAAATAAACTGGAGAGTATAATAAAGTCGTTATTAGTTGATGTAGTTGAAGTTGCTGTGCTTTCTCGGCGATAATACCCTCACTCACAATGTCGCCTGCTAGCTGCTTTTCGTTAATCCAAATCAATAGACACTGCCAAAGGCAGAAGTATACGCCGAAATATGTCAGGTAATTGAACACCTAAAATATACTGTCTGTCAGAAAAAAAATCTGTTTTAAATTAGATATCAAGTAGACAGGATGAACTTAATACAACCAGATCAATAGAGGTTTTTCAACCTCTTCTATTGCCTGAGACCGTTACTTAGAAAACACAGAAATACCCTTAGCCACACGTAGCAATGGTCGATTTAGCGTACTGGTACTGGGACGCTAGGTCACACAAACGCACACCTCGTTCGTGTTTTTCGATAATCTCCTGCTCGACCGTAATTTTCTTTTGTGTCCTCTTCTGCTTAACACTGGGCCGGTGGTGCGTTTTTTTTTTCGGTCCCATAATAGCAAAAGTACCCCACTCGATAGCAAACCACGTCTGCACTCAAAGGGGGTGAGGAAAACTAGTTCGCCAGCCACCGCTGTGTGGTTTGGTTCGTCCACCGAAAACTAGTTTGTAAGCCAAGATTATATTCTCGCGAATTTAATGTTCGTAAGGCGAATGGTTCAGGAGCTAAAGCGTTTGTAAGATGAGGTATCACTGTATACTGAAAATGGACTATTATTACGATTAAAGAAAAGGAGAGTGATAAACATTTTCCAGTGATGCACATTTACTGCACAGGTGTGCCTTCGGGACACCTGAGGTAAATGATACTATTCAGCACCTGTGTTTATTGTGGTTGTCCAAGTCATCCCCTCCCATGGTTGAACTGAGCGTAACATTGAGCTCCTGCTGCTCGTCGTGCTGCAGGTTGAAGGCTTTCAGGGGGTTCATGGTCCAGTCAAATAAGGGGTCGTAAAGCAGCACCTATGAGACAAATGGCTTAGGGACACGCAACCGTGGCTTTTACATAACTTGGGTTTCACAAAAAGAGACACTGGGCACATTTATCTTCAAGGCAAAAATCAACAAGCTGTGTGGGACGTTTTTATGGTACCTCCACAATGGTCAGTAAAGCTTCTTGATAGGTTCTCATTACCCCCATGGTCTTCTCACAACATCTGAATAGAAATGGAATTTCATTTCAATGCCTTATTTAACGAAATACGATTTTTGAGCTTCTATTTTGTACAGCTCTCTGAATGCAGCTGTGGTGGTTTTAAAAGTGCGCTGTGAAGTGGTTCAGTCATTTATTGTTGTCACATACAACGCTGCTGCTTTCTTGGAGGATTCTTGTTCTCTGGAGAAATGTTGCTTTATTTATTCACTCATTCATTCAAAGCTTGCCGATATGATGAAGATGCTCCTGACCTCCTGAAAACTCCCTCCACTCCAGTGATGCCCATTCCATCAACAATATCCCTGGAGAGTCTGAAGGGGACGGTCTCGGGGGTTGGCAGAATCTTGCCTTGCTCGAAAGCCACACCTGCACAAAACGATAAAGACGGACCATGGCCAAAAGTACAGTTGTGGTCGCAATTGAGTCACTCAAACGCGGTTACCTAAATCAATGTGCACCAGTTCGGCAGTCTGCTCATCAATCAAGATGTTCTGAATGTGCCGGTCACCGAGGCCAACGATATAGCCAACTGTTGGTCACAAAAACAGTCACTTCATTCAGTCTGCATTTCAAAACATCTCAGCCTTAACACTGCCATGATAAAAATGGAGATCTTACGTCCACATGGGTTATTTATCATAGGCTGTTGTCGCCGATTTGTGCATTCAGACGGCTTTTTAGATATGATGTATGACAATTAACTCATTCACTGACATCCCCGAATTTATTTGGGAATTAAAAATATGACGTTGACCGCCATTCCAAAATTTGTTTGGGTTTTGGTTTTTCTTGTAGGGGTACCGATAAAGCGCTCGTTAGACCTCTGGCCAAGTTTTTTTCCCTTCTACGAGGGGCAGCATTTGCCTTTTGTACAGCCGCCCCTACTTGCACCTCATATTACTCCAGACCCATATGACTTCGGAGTTAACTCTTTTTTTCTGATGAAAGAAGAGAGTCTAAGGTTTCTTAAGCTGCATTGAATGTGGAATTTGAGTGAAAATGACAAAACCCCTGGCACTGGAGTGGACACATTTTTTGCATGTCTGGCAGTGAATGAGTTCAAGGTCTCTTTATATGAAAGTACCGATAGAGGAAGTGGCCACGCTGCGGGTGTAGGCCAGCCGCTTTTCCATCCACACAGCGGGGTCCACGAAGCGTTCCATGCAAAAATATCTGAACACAGGCTTGAAGTTTTTGCACACCTCGATGTAGGCTTGGAGCTTCTCGTCAAAGCCATATTTCTGAGCCTCCTAAAATGACATAGGTGATTGTGAAAAGACAAATTGAATTCAACTACACACGGCGATTTTCACACCGAGTAAAACTGTTTGAGAGGACTGCAGCATTATGACTTTAAAGGACAACCGACGCCTCCTGACAAGTGGTGTCCATAATTTTAAAAGCACTTCGAATGACTTCAACTGAGCGTATGTTACAAAGATTCCACGGCATATAGCTATATTTTACGTTTTAAGACCTACGCTGAATATTCAGGAGGTCTTGTTTTCTAGTTGATGAGGATGCCTGACGTGACGTCACGTCTGGAACGCCCCTGACCGAGAAAGCGACACACAATGCATTTTGGGTACTTTGTTTGGTCTGAAAACTTCGTGTTGATCCGTGTTGATGGTGAAATTAGAAGGAAAAAACATAAATAACGCGATGGTGAATCGTTGTGTGTTGCACCAAGACTACTATTTGATACTAATTGACACAAATTCCCAGCAAACAAATCAGCCCATTTCCAACGGACTTGTGCATCTTGCCTCAAAATGAGACGGAAGGACTCCTTTAATCACTTGCAAACATTTATGCTTTCCTCTTCAGAACTATTTGAATCATATTCATAACTGGATGAGTAACAAGTAAGCATCTTCTCCGAATCTGAAGTCATTGATTGTCAAGCAAGGCAAGACGTCCGGGCGTGACGTCACGAACAAGGGGGCGGGACCTTCTGAAACAAACTTTCCGACGTCATTTTGAAGTAGTTTTGGGACACTTTAAGTCATTTTTATTGGTGTTTTGCATTTGACTAACAAATATCAGCCTGCGTGTTTTGGATATTTTAGATGCTATAAAACGTTTTTCTGATGTCAGTTAGGAAACAAAAAAATGGTGTCGGTTGTCCTTTGAGTGTCAGTATCTGGACTGCAGTGTGATGAAAGTCTTGAAAAATATGTGTCATGACCCAACAAAAGTTGAGAAACACTGCCCGGGGAAGTACCATCATGTTCTTGCGGCAGGCAAGACTGGATGCGTCTTGCGGTCTATATCGTTTATGAGCCCCTTTGACGGCCTCCGCAAGGTACTCCCCAAGAGGAATCGTACCGGAGCACCATTCCAAGACCCCGCTGCACTGAGAGAACGGCACCACCTTCAAACAAGCATAAAATCATCACTTCAGTGACTCGAGTGGTCAATTAGTGATCAAGTCAGATGTGCTACCGGGACCTTATATCTTCTGATGTTGAGCTTCCTCTTGCGAGTGTCAGTGTTCCGTTGCAGCAACATGGAACACATGGCAAACACCTGCTGCATGACCGCATCTTGTCGCAAGTCGTCTTTACCCTGTTCACACGGAGAAAGGCTGACACGATTGACACCACTCCAATGATCCATTTCTAATGTGTTTCCATCATTAGAAATTACACAAAAACACTAAAACTGGCACAAGAATGAAAACTTAGAATTGAAAGATTCACTGCCGCAAATCATTATTCCATTAAGACAGTGTCAAATCGTAAACGATTGGTTTTGACTTGTCTCACACACACACACACACACACACAGACACACGTAAACACACACACACACACACACACACACACACACACACACACACACACCCTTGATGACATAGGTGTGAAAAACTATTTTTGATCTGCAAACTTTGTGTTTGCCTGCACACAGAAACACCAACAATTATTAACAGAACGCAAAACAAAAGAAAGTCATCAATCAAACAGAAGACATGGAATTAACCAGAATAAACATTTCAAAGAAAAGTGGGTAAAACACTTGTACATACTGTATTCCTGACCAGCACCCAACGTTACCAGAACATGAAAGACAGATTTTTACATGCGCTTGACCACACACACACACACACACACACACACACACACACACACACACACACGCACGCACACGCACACACACGCACTCATGCACACACACACGCACACACACACCTTGCAAATAAACATCTACCCACCTTGACCAGTTGCCTTCTGCTCTTGCCATCAGAACCCACACAGTCTATGATCTTGGGCAGGTTGACTCCTCCAGCCAGGTGATAATGAGGCAGGAAGGAATGGACGGTCACCACATCATCATAGCGACCTGAAGGATCAACCTATTCAAATAGAGGGTTAAACTCTTTCAACAGAATTAAACACATTTGGTGTTATGTTTTCAATTGGTTCTCAGATCACATATGGCAAATACAGACGCTCCCCAATTTACAAACGAGATGCATTCGGAACAGTCATTCGTATGGTGAATTTGTTCGTAAATTACTTCAGTGCTTTATTTTGTATGGAATGTATGTTTAAGGCTTATATGAGCAAACTGTACTGGTTTGTACTAAAAAATAAACATTTAATAAAATATATGCTCTATATATGCATGTACATGTATGAAGACTGTTTGAAAACTGAGAAAAGATTTTCTTTTTTTGTTCTTTTAACTTCAAGATGGCGCTGCGAGAGGGGCTGCCTTTACAGCAGCTCCTGTATTGTTTTTACTGCTGTGAAATGTAAATTTCTCTAGCGTGAGACAATTAAAGGTTCATCTAATATTATCTACATTTTTGGCATAACCGCAAGCATGTTTGTATGTACCGTTGTTCGTAATTCGAATGTTCGTGAGTAGAATCTGTAGTAGAATCATGGAACTTGAATTATTAAGTGTTCAGTTAAAAAAAATATTTCCATTTCCATTAATTCCTTTGAAAAAAAAACACCTTGAGCTCCACAGTGGGAATTGCAACTTCATCCAGGTCCATGATTTGATGTATTGGCTGATCCGCAGGAATAGGAATTGCCTCTGTAATGGAACAGAACTGAATTGAGTGACCAGACATGACAAATCTACGATGTCCATGAAGGGCAGTCTGTCCGCCTGCATTATTCGTGATTATTCGTACGTGCGAGTATGTGTGTGTGTAGAAATATTTTACTCACTCTTTTCTACCTTGTGCCTGCTAGCATCCAGATAAGCAAGTGTGATGTAAGCGTCACATAGTCGCTCAATACCCCGGATCATCTCGCCTCTCTTTTTCCTAACGGCATTGATGATCTTCTGCGCCACATTGGAACGTTCCTGCAAGGGAAAATATACTTGTACATGGCACATTATTTATTTGTTTTGATAGTTGCAAACGTATTGAATATGAAAAGACACCACACTGTAAAAAAGTAATCCAATGTGCCCAAAGAGGTGTCCTTCTTTCATTGGGATTCTACCATGTCAAATGGCGAAGACTGCCGTGGAGCACTCTTCGTCAGCCGACTTGTACAAAACTGTTGGTCCTTGTTGGCATTGACCAGGGCAAAGATGATGAACAAAGTATGATGAGGGTGCTCAAGACAAGAGCGGAAGATCAACTGTGTGGAGATGAAAGAAGTGGAATAGCAGTCATACTATCCGTACAACTGTATGGATCAACTGTTGCAGAAAAGTTCTCACTTCACTAAGGACGTCATGGAAGCCCACGTCCTCTCTCACGCCGGACGCCATCTTGGTTCCCATACGCGCAGCAAGCTGATACATCAGAGGTAGAAACTTGTAGGAGGGGATCTTCTTCACTCCTTTCTACCAACGTTAAAAAATGATGAGGAGTACAGGTTAAATTAACAGGGCCCATGAGCCAAAAATTACAAACCAATTCGGATGTGACTGACAAACCTTCATCATGTCATTGACTACAGTCATGTCAGCATTTTCCAGCCAGAGTGACGCCAAGCGGAACACCCACGTGTCGTGCTCTTCACCTTGCTCCAGACACTGGATGTAGTTTTCAATTGCCTTACAAAGGAAACGCTGTCTATCGACCTGCAGGTTGGAGAGGGCCTTCTCGTCCAGCTCCAACTCTCGCTCAACCTTTACTCTATACCTGGATACAGAGAAAATACAAGCATGATTTTGGCTATTTCAAAATTTGGCACCAAAGCCTTGACGAGATATCAGAGTAGTAAAGTGATTGGTCGAAATACATAAATTGAAATAATAAATCTGGCACAAAAGCCTCACAAATCGAGGAGGAGTTAAATTTAGCCTGTGTCGTTCATGGAGTAAGGTCTTCCTCAGCATGTGCATGAACACGCACATATATGGGGTACTTTTATATCATCTATAAGTCTTTTTTTCCCAGTGTAATATTGTAAGATGAGTTTAAACGCACATACATGTACATGCACACGTACACACCACAAGCAACTCTATCAGAAACAGGTCAAAGTCCCTATCAGTGTAGAGGAGAAAATTAAAAATGATAAGCATAAAGAAAGTTGTACAAACCTGTTTTTTATTACATTACGCTCTTTCATGAGATCCACCTCTTCTTTAGCCTTCTCCAGCAAGGCCTGCTTATTCTCAAACTCAGATGAAGTCATGTATTTATCAATGCTCTGGTACTGAGCATCTGAAAAACGAGCCAGGGACAGAAAGGCCTCAATTCGCTCATTCTGAAGCCGAGCATCCTCCACTCCGGATTCAACTTCAATTACCTCAACAGCCTAAGAAAATATTACAAAAACAGACATTTGTGTGTTCTGGTAAAAGGTTATGAAGAATGTTTTACAGGTATTATGGTTTCTTTTGCATCATGTGTGAAGAGGGTCTAAGCTCTCACCCTCTCCAAGTACTTCTCCAAAATGACTCCAGGACTTTCCTGGCACGTTTCAGCAAGCCAATTACCACATAGCCTTAGGCACTCTGTGTAAATCGGTGCCAGAGCAGGATTGAAGTCAACCTGTTGATCAGATACAAAAAGACAACATTGAAAATAAAACAATGGTCGGGCTTTTATTGTGATCAAGACCGGCAGTTTCTCTTATGACAGCAATCCACTTGTGAGGGTGTGAAGAAGCATTATCAGTTGCCTTACATTTTCCTCAAGCTTCTGGATCATCTGTTTCAGAAGGCCGAGAGCAAGAATTTGTTCTCCCTTCACCCAAAACACTTGAGCTTCTTCCAGTTGCCACAGTGATACTGGTGATGATGATCGGGGGGCGTCAATTCCATGCTGCTTCATCTGAAACACTGCTTGCTCCCCCAACTGGACATACAGTACATAGGAGAGTTTCAGTCGACTAGTCGTAATTCATTGCAAAAGCAGGTTCACTTCACAGACATGCACAATTTGAACCAAGCAGTTTGAATAATATATTTTAGAGTGGTATATTTTCATATTAAGGCATTTTAATTATAAGCGCCTTTCAAAACTCTTCAGAAAGATTTTCTGCAGGTGAGCAGCAGCAGTCAGACGCGCCAGTGTTCACTCAAGCCGTAAGTATCACACACTCACACCACTAATTCAAGGTATCAATATGTTCATGGAGTGTTTCAGCTGTCTTATTAGTTGCGTTGCCTCAGTGTATATTCATGGAAAGTTTACTTAAAATGGCGTCACACTCCACAGTGCAAATAAGACATTGCACATTGAGATATCCACTCATACGATTCCTAAAAGTGAGCGCTCGCCTACGGTCATTATTTGCGCAGTGGAACAATGACAATGTTAAAGTTTCTGCAGATACGACCTGTGTGTTCCCTGCTTTACGAGCCATCTGGCACAGTTCCAGTAAGTGGTCAGTAAGCACTGAGCTGAGATACTGAGTAGTGTCGGGGTCCACCGTCCTGGACATCAGGGTGTTGTAGGACACTGAACGAATGGCCATGATGGGTTCCACTAAAGCAAAGTCACTGTTTGCGAGCAGCTGGGAGTGCTGCTTCCGCTGGTTATGCACATTTTTAAGAGCCAACTCTGTAAATGATCTGATAAACAATGGCATGGGGTAGGGGAGAGATTAAAATTGCATTTTGAAAAGTTTTAACACCAATACTCTGATATTCTGGAATTACCTTGCAAACAGAGGTTTGATGCTCTCGAGCTCTCTGAGGCTCTGCAGGTTCCGAAGGGCTGGGTACAGTGAGGACACTGCCTCCAGGCTGCCTTTACACAGCTCCTCTACTTCTCTACCCCTGAGGGGAAAAAGCTATCTTCTTTTACCATTTGATATAATAATGGACAAAAAAGAGAAGGCCATTCACCTCGCCCATTTGACAGTATCGTCAAACATGGAGAACTCCTTGTCCCTCAATGCTTGCAAGGCGCAGAACACAGACTCATGGAAGCCCGGCTTGTTTTTATCACTCCTGACATTCATGGAAAAATACTAAGTTACTGAATATTGTTACAAGAATACCGTTGCCAAATCATTGTATTCTGTTTTGATTGATGTTTACCCAAACATCTCAACTTTATTGGAATTGGTTTTGTTATCTATTTCATATTTATTTAATTCAAGGCCATTGTCCTTTTACGCACCGCTCAGAAAGCTCACAGTCCCACTGAGTGTTTCTCCAAGCAGCCTGAAAACGAAGTTCCCTCAGTTCATTTCCCCACTCCACACCTTCACTCTCCAGACCCCTCATGTAGGTGGTGAGGATGCTACTCAGACCAAAGTTCTGCAGGCCCTGTAAGTGTGATATTTAAGTGAGAAATATGTGTATATATCCTTATTTGAATTCATTGTGTACATTCAGATGTATGAGACTATGTCTGAAATGAACTAGTATTTTTAACTTGCCTCCACAATTCCCACTTGTCGAGTGACATCTGGCAGGGTCGAGTGAAGATCGTATGAAGTCAGAGCCTTTCCCCACATAGCTTCATGTTCGTATGTTCGAATCCTGTATAATTGGTTTGACAGACTTTGATGAGTCTGATCAGTTGCAGAGAACATGCTACAGTGAAAATGGAGGTTGGATCACAAGGTTAATTATCACCTTGTTAGGGGACTGGTCATTGTTTCTCCTCCACAGCCATAAAGACTGTCCGGCTCGCCGATGCTCCGGTAGACATCAATCAGCAGTTCCTATCATTATGTAAGTAGAATTTAGTCTTTCTAATGTGATGAATGATTTGAGAAGCAAAGCTCATATGGCGTAGAGAAAATCTAAATAATGTTCCTTGAAAAGTGTCATTTTTGACACTTGGTTTACCTGGAAGCTGATATTGGAGTCCTCCATACTTTTTTCAGTCAGGAAGGAAATAGTGACATTTTGGCTGTTTTCTTCAAAGTTGATCTTGCGTGTTGCTTTGCCTTTCGTTCTTCAGTCGAGATGCACAAACACGAAAACAATAAAAAAATATGGTAATTTGGAATGCAGCAACTCTGTCATAATATTCTGAAATGTGATTGATAAGAAATGAATTCATCCACAATTTTCAGAGTGTGAATCTAACGGCATTGTTCAAATGTATATACATACCTGCGACTCTCCTCCAAATTAGATTTAATCTTATCCACATATATCTCAGTGTAGAGCAAAGCAGTGAAGTGAGCAGAGCATGACTGAGCAGATTTGGCCACCTCCAAGTAGTTCAGGTCCAGCCAGAAGTTGGAACCACACACTGTGCCAGAAGGCTTGCTAAAAAATGGATATGCTTGTCATGGAATAAGCAGACTGGCGTAGCTTTAAAGCTTTGTATATAAATAATCAGAGGTGGGCATTGCCAGTCAGTCATAAATGAATGCAAACCTATCCGATGTCAGGGTTCTCTGCTGGTGTCTCAGATAGTCAATAACGGC
Source organism: Hippocampus bargibanti (assembly GCF_051943395.1). Classification (NCBI taxonomy): domain Eukaryota; kingdom Metazoa; phylum Chordata; class Actinopteri; order Syngnathiformes; family Syngnathidae; genus Hippocampus; species Hippocampus bargibanti. The sequence goes on from NC_142747.1 coordinate 8,941,874, forward strand.
CAGCATGGTACGCAGAGATGCCTTGTCGCACAAACCTTGACTGGCGGTGTCAGTCTCTGCAAGGAATAATTTATGCTAATGACAATAAAAAACAAAACTCACTCTCATCTGCTTTAAAGTCTTGATACCAGAGTCTAGGTTTAGTGATGTGGTGGAGTGGCTCGCAGCCCGAGCGCTTCTGGAACAAAAACTGAAAAAGTCTTGGATATGGGTAGAGAGCAACTCTCTCCAGGTGCCCTGGTTGTCATCCAGGAGGATAGAATGAATGATGAGGGGCAACAGCCTCTGGCAACAGTCCAGATTTACCTATTGACAGAGAAGGAATACAATATTGACACAACACTCTGGTGTAATTAAGGTCAAAAGTATGAGAAGTTGTTGAAGTTTGCTTCACAATCTACTGACCAGACAAAGAGGTCGGGACAGTAAGAGAGGTTCACACTTGACTCCGCCACTAGCCAGCAGTGCAGCGCACAGAGATTTCAGCCAAACTGTGTGGTTGCCCATCTGTGGGATCCACAAGTCTTGGTGGTCCAGGTTCACCCTGCCTTGCAAACTTTCCTCAGAAGTCATTGTAGTCACCTGACAATGACAACAATCAGTGCTAACAGATACCTCAATGTAATACTGTTGAGAGTTTAAAAAAAACCAAAATGTGCGTATGTATATATACAAACACAAATATACACACACAAGGGAAAGGGTCATCTTCTGAAGAAAATGAAGGCTTTTGGATGTGCCTGATACATCGGAAAATATGGTACTTTTCAGGGCTGTATACAAAAATATTGAGGTCACCATAAAGAACTAAAGAACCGATTTGTAGGCATATGTGAGTCATGTGTAAATGACATATTAATTTGACCTTTGTGAGTTTTGTCACAAACAAGAGGAATCTAAAAATGACAGGTAACAGAATGTTCATGATTCAAACAGTTCTTTGATACAGTGTCTTTGGGCCACCTGGTTAAAACTGTCCAACATTAAACACATCCCATCTGTAATTTAAAACAGATTATTTTTGGACGTATATACCAAAACATGCCAGGTAATTTAACACCTAATATATACTGTCTGTAAAAAAATAATCTGTTTTAAATTAGATATCAAGTAGACAGGATGAACTGAATACAACTACATCACATCTGTGTTATCAGTTGAAAAGAAATCACCTTCCTGTTGGCTTTTCTAAATGGATTTAGGTATGCCAACATGGGGTCTCTACTTTGTTTGTGCTGCTCCCAAAAGTTGATTCCAGACTGGGTGGCAAGGATGCCATTCACAGATTGAACTGCTGCCTGCCTCACAGCAACACTGCCAGCAAATCAGAATAGAGCCATCATAAAACATTTACAAACCTTCAACACAGTTACAGAGATTAAAGACATCCCTTACCAAGGGTGAATGAGGGAGTCATTCACACAGTTAAGGATGATGTAAACACACTGCAAGTCGGTGGAAGGGAAGATAGTCATAGCCTTTTCATAAAGAGGGTCTCTGCCGTGGAGCAAGACGATGGTAGAGAGATTTACAGGTCCCAGTTCTCCGAGACTACTTCCTGCTGCCTCTGGAGGACATATTGCAGTTTGAAAGTGAAAAGCACCGTGGTTTTCTGTTGCCAGACACTTAAATTAGGAGCATACCTAAAATGTCAGCTCCACTAGGGTGGTTAGTTGCCATTTTACAGAGCTGTAGCAGATTAAGAACCATTTTAACCAGGATGCTGTTTGTTGGCTCAGCTAAAGTGGGCAGACACAGAAGTGTATATGGTCAGATCAAATAAACATTAAATGCATTTGCTGTCCTACCATGGCACTCTTTCAGCAACTCTTTTATGTCTTCCTTGTTGTCATGTATTTTTTGGGAAAGTTGCCTAATTCCCTCAAGTCTGGTCAGTGGTAATGAGTCAGAGGCTGTCATAGACAGGAAGTGTGATATCTCCTGTATACAAAAGAGACTGTGGCAATTATAGAGAGTATTACGGAGACAGATTTACTCCAAGTTATGCCCAGCCCCTCCAGCACACAAATACAAAACAATCACATTGTTGCTGTAAAAACATAGACAATGCAATAAAATTGTTACCTGTCTTAATGTGAAGGTCCCAGAATTGTATTTGAGATCGTTCTGGACAGAACGCAGCTCCTGGAATTCAGGGAGGTCAGGAAACGGTTCCAACTTGCAAATGGCTGCCTTCAGTTTGTGTTGATTTTTTATGACAAGAAAATTCAATAGCCTGAGCACCTAGAGGGCCACAGAATAGACGCAAATAAAGGTGATGTTGCTTCAAAAGAATATGAGGGATAAGAATTCTCTCTCTCAAAGTCCTCAACATCGGTATCTAAATATTGTAAGTGGCAAAAATTAATATATTGCTAAAAATGTCAATGATTACATGTTGTATATTAATATAAGCCAATGATTGCAATAGAGATTGGATTGGATTGGATTGGATTTGCCTTTATTAGTCTCGCAGTGGAGAAATTTACATTTCAATCACATTTCATTAATGTGCAAGTGTGTTTCTTTAAATATCTTTTGATGGTTACATTTGAATATTCTAATGTTTTAAGGCAGCTTTGATAACTCTATACAAATATATAACAACTTAATTATTTTGTCTGCACTAAGCTCAAAGTGTGAGAGCTTTTCACATGAAAATATTACCTGATTTGAGATGGCTGGCTGGCGGGTGACTTGTGCAGTCAGAGTACCAACAATGACCTTTAGGTGGCAGTCTAGAGCATCATCACAGAACTGCACGGCAGCCTGACACACAGCGGTCAAGAGGTCACAGCACAGGGACAAGCTACGCTTGGATAACTCATCACACTGAATTGGTCTGTGAATACAAAAAGAAAGTCTTATAACCAAAACCAATCCATCTTTTCAGGCTCTAGATAGGATAGACAGTGGAAGAGTATTATTTGAGGTGCATCATGCATAACACTAACAATTGACCTGTGGGTGTCTGCATGAACCAGCCAGCTGTTGATATGGTGGATGAGTGTGTATATGATGTCCCTGAGGACAAAGGCCCAGGCTCCTCCAAGACCGTCTTTCACCTCCTTGAGGAGCAGGTTGACAAAGAGGTGATACATCAGGAAGATGCGATGACGTTCATAACTATTAGTTGTCACAGCTGCCTTTTCACATATCGCCAGCAGAATCCTTTGAATAGATATCTGAGGAAGATCAGGACAAAAGGAACAGCGTCTCAAGGAAGATCATAAATATGATAAACAAGAATAACTATGTTATCATCAGGTGAGAACATCTGTGCTGTATCTCATGCATATTAGCATATTTGACAATAAAGCTGACTTTGACATCTTACTGGTGTTTTTGACAGAATGGCCACCAAGGACCTGTGGTTTGAGCTGTGGCATTTGCTCAGGTAGTCCAGTGTAGCTTTGATGACCTGAGAGTTGAAGTACGGTGGGTTTGGGACAGGGTCCAATACCCTAAGATGGGATTTACATTGGACTTTTTAGTCAGTTGTTTTGTTGAAAAGAAAACAATAATGGTGCAGAATGCAACTCACTACTTAATTCCGAGCGAGAAAATAAAAAAAAACTAAATACAAAAAATGACTCAATAACTAAATATAGTGGAACCTGCATATAATAAAAAATGTTTAAAGCCCAAAAACAGTACCTTCCCAAAAAAGGCCAATCCATTTTCGATACCAATTTTCATAATTGAAAATGGATTATACCCATTTTCGGTATTGAAAATAAAAGTGGAGAGAAAAAAATGACACCCTTACCCCACAAACCGATTCAAGTCTCCTCTGTCCTCTTCAGTGGAACCTCTTTCATAGAGAGTCATTAGCAGTTCGACCACGAGGTCTGGAAGGTTACTATGGATCAGGCTGTCAATTTGCTATGGCAAGTGAAAGGAAATATCAAATGTAGTATATATCGTACATATGATGTTTACTCTTCATATCTTTCTCTTCCAGCATGAGAAAACAGTTGATGCTGAATGGAAGTCAGATTTAGATTGAACTTTGTCCTAAGGCTTCAAATTCGCCATTACCTGTTTGCCCAAACAGTTAGCATCTTTGAGCAGGTCATACACACGGTGGGCCTTCTCCCTCTGTTGTGCGGTCTCCTGGCCAGACAGCGCAAAGTATGGTAGGATGTTGACCATGATCTTTGGGAAACAGTCAGCTAGAAGCTCTCTCCAGTCCCTCTCAAGATACCGACCAATGGACTTCACTTGCTCAAAGTCATCCAGGAAGACAAGGTGCGGTATGAGCACCTGATATGAGGAGCTGCAAGCAGGCAAAAAGATGCTAAGAAAATGGTATTGAATGTTGTGAGTCATATTCAAGTTTTTATTTTCTAACCTATAGAAATCCTTGAGCGTGTCATAATCAAGTAGAGTAAATGGGAAAGATTCAAGCGAGTAGCTGTCATCAGACTGTCTCTGCGAGAGCCATTCGGCAACCAAGTAGTACAGGTGAGAGCTGACAAATGTTTTCATCTTGTTGTAGCCGAGTGTTCTTGATACACTCCACAACATCTGTGAAAAAAGCAAAAATGTTGAATCAGAAAGCCTTTTGCACGTTTTTCTATGTAATGTAACCAAGTGGCCAACTCTTAAAGTATACCGTCACCAGCAAACAAGATTAAAAAAAACAAGATCTCTAAACGTGTTACCCCCATCAAGATTTATCTGTCCATAACAGCGGCAGTTTGAAATAATAGACAAAACATTTTTTGTATTTTACCTTCTTAACCAAGTGCTCCTCAATATTATTTTCCTTGTAAGACTGGAAGAGGGCAAACAGGGTTTCCTTCTCGCAGACTGGACTACAACACAGCACAACTGACAAACTTTTCAGCAAGGTAGCCTCTCGGTTGACAATCTCATCCTGATCATCAGTTGAGCTGCTCTTCTGAGTACGAGTTTGTAAACAAATACCGGTAAAACACACACAAAACAAAAAGGGTTGATAGTATCTATGAAGTCATCATACCAGAGGTGTCATGCCCTCTTGAGCTTTCAAGTAAATGCTCTCAAAAGCTGCTTGTTGATCCGACAACATCTTTCTCTCTTCTCTGTGCTTGGGTCTCATGTCCAGAAATAACCTAGACACAAAGCATCCCAATAAAAAACAAAAACTGCATCTCAAGGTTGCAATGTAATTATTTGTCACTGCAAAGTGAATGGATGTAGTTAAATAGCTCTACTGCTTTAACGTACCTTTCCAATGACACTGCCACAAGCATACGGACTTGGTGATGGGGATCCGCAAGGAGAGATGGCAAGATGACAGACACGGGACGATCTTCCACTCTTTCCGTCTCCCTGATACTCAATATGGCCCACTTGCAGAACGGGTCAGCCTGGCAGGGTGTAAATGGCATCATTTTAATTTTAATATATTTGGGAACCACAGTGGTAGCAATAGATGTCCCTTACAGCTAAACGGAATAAATAATCTTGCGGTATCTATATCATCGATATCACTGAGTTTTTAAGGATCATAAACTTTGGCAAAACTACCATATATTCGAAAGGCTTACCTCTAGTAACGCAACCAGACATCGCACTAAAGCTACTCGGACAGCGGCTGTGCATTTCCCCGTTTGACTCAGGTAACTAAAATAGAACACCAGTATTAATCATGTATGTTTCAGACCACCTATTAATCAAATATTCACAATGCTACAGACCAGAACCCTGACAGCACTTGTAGCAGGGAGCCTTGCACATGCTTCATCTCCATTTCTATGTTGTGTGTTTGGCCCAAGCTCCTGATGGAGGGCAATAAAGCCACAAGAAGTGCAACACAGATCTCCTGATCCTGACGATACAGAGAACACAGGTCCCTGTGAAGAGAGCAAAGTGCATTATTTAAAATCCAGGCTTAATCATGGCATATTTTTTTTCGTAACATAAAGTACAAGAACAGAGTAAGTAGAGTCAAAAATATTTTCCTACGCCAGAGGACGAAGCAGAGAGTCAAACTCCTCGGGAGCGAGTGAGTCCTCAGTAGGAAGCTTCCTTAACAGGACAAGATACTATAAAGAGAAGAGTTTTTTTTCTTCGAGTGCTTGTGCTCAAAGTTGAATGTGCACAGCTTTATGATACCTACCATGTTGACATGCAGAGGTTTGCTAGGGTCAATCTGCTCCACCAGCAGCAAGAGTCTGCGTCGAACTTCCTGAGGTTTATAAAGTTGGCCATGGACAGGCTGAACTGAACCGCATTTACACAAGAACTCCAAGATTTCTAGGAGAGCAAAATCCTGGTGGAGCAAATGCTCATCTGCTAAGAGGCTTTTTGCACCTACAGAAAGGGCACCGTTAAATTTTGGAATTAAACCAATTTTTTTCGACGATGAATTGAGGGAACTGAATATAACTGTGGAGAATCCATTTTACCTGGTCCACTTGACATTTCATTGCTCTCTCCTCCCCTTGGTCTCTGAGTCCCACTGTGGCATTCCTCATCATCAAATCGAGGATGGTCATCTCCATGCTGGTTTCTGGTCATTTCCCAGTCATTATCCATAGGTTCCTCTTCATCCACAACCGAAGTTCTCGGAGAAACGCTGCTAAGCTGAAGATAAGAGGGCGGGCACATACACTAGGCATGGTCATGAGGAGTTTAATATAATGCCTGTTTTACAACCAAAGCTATGCGTAGCATTTTACATAAAAATAAGGCTGACTTTTACCATCATTTTATAAATCTCTGCCAGGTCTGTGACAAAACTCGCCGGGAGAGTCATGATGAATAGACGAGAGGAGAATGTGCAAATATTTTCCTATTCAAAGAGGATAAAGTTCCAATTAGTGAATGAATACTAAGATGGTCAACATAAAAAAATAAATACAACTCACTTTGTTTTTTGTTGTGGCAGAAATGGTGCATAGTCTAATGATAGACCTCACCGTGGTTATGGTTAATTCTTCATTCATCTTCACTTTCACGCTTGACACAAATCCACTTAACTCCTGAGCCAAGGTCTTGAAACGAGACATAATTTAACTCAGGACATAAACCTCAAGCAATTAATGACCACTTAAACCTGAAAATCTTTAAAAGATCACCTTAGCTTTCGTGAATAGCTGAGAGCGCTCTGCCTCATCCTCCGTGAGACAACCTGTGGAGACGTAACCGGCTTGCACCCCTGTCAGCAGGTTAAAACAACGCAGCAGACACTCCGGGGTTGTGGACTGACCCTATGGAAGGTCAATCAGTGTTAAGTTTGATCACCATGACTGCACACAAACATGACCAAGCACAGTTTCAAAACTCACGTGAGGAAAGTAGCAGTTAAGAAGGTGGTCAGCAACACAAAGAAGAGAATCCTCCAACTTCTTCTTGAGACCGGATATGGCCGTGAACTGCCCATTAGTTGACATCACCTCAAACTTCTTGTCAGAATCTCTGCTTTTTTCCAACTGTGTGTTAAAGCTAAATTGCAAGTACAGATTTTCAATCTTGTCCAAATCTTCATTAACACAGAGTGATGTGGACTCTTGTGCAAAAGCCCTAAAAGAAAGACAGAAATGGAATGATTCAAGGAAAACGGAATTAGCGAACATGTTTGGTCATGTGAGAGAACGATTCTTCTCACCCTTCAACTCCCTCAGAACCGAGAAGAAAATTTAGACCAGCGCGTGTGTCTTTCAAGGTCAAGGAGACCAGGACGTTGGCTATTAGATTGTGCGGAAAGTCGCTGTAAAAACAAAAATTGAATAAACACTTAAGAGGACTAAGAAAGTAAAAAATAAATAATATTAAAATCAAAGCACCAACCTGCAAATGATGGGATAAGGCCTGGAGTTATCCTCCATCTCGTCGCTTTGATCTGTCATCAACAACCACCCAATGAGGGTTTCCTTCAAATTTAGTGAACCCGATGCATCTGGGACTCCCAGATTATCCTTAGGGACCGGACACTTCAGAAGAGCTTGGGCCAGAGCAATCACAGCGCTCCTCGAGAGAGAAACACGGGTTAAAATGGTTGCAACATACAAAATGTTATTTAGCGTGAGCATGAAGCTAGCAGGATGAAATTCCAACCTATACAGTATGACACCTGAATGACAGTTTCTCTCTTCAAACTTATTTATGATGGGTCATGTTTTGTGTTTCATCTTATGTTAAAGCAGTGGCTGTAAAGTGGTCAAACAGGGAGGAGTTGAGGCTGCCTCTCAATCTAAGTCAGGATAACAGTATCGAAAATGTACAGATGGTTAATGTTTCAGGATGAAAATAATCAGTGACTCACTGGGATGGTTTACATGCTGATCCAGAGAAGAGCTTCCAGAACTCTCGATCCACATTGAGCAGTTCACCGTGGACAATAGAGACCAGTAGGTCAAGGCTGAGAGCTTCTAACTGGGGTGAGCTCACACGGCGCAGTGTCAGAGGCCATATCCGACTCCAAAGTTTGACCAGGTCTGGCTTATAAACTCTGATCCTTTCTGGAAAACAGGCTTGACATCGGGCAACCCCACGTAAACAGCGTAGCACGTACAGCCCCCTTTCTCCTCTCCGGTGTTCGGCTAAGAGCTGGTGCAACATTGATAACAGCGGGACTATGGCTTGGCTGGGTAGCATTGATGGGTACTTCAATAGAAGTGATTCTGTGATCTGCAGCCTGTGAGTGAAAAATTACAGCTTTTGTTTTCCTGTCTTTATAAATCTGTTATGTTGTAAAATATGTGCTGCCCTGTCCTGTCTGTACCATGGAATGATATCAAAGTCACTACAATGAGTTTGCAGGCGGTCCAAAAGAACCTCCCAACTGAGGTCAATTCGTCGTCGCTTGCTTGGTGTTCCACAGAGGAAGGTCGCGATCAGGGATGAGGTCTGCGTTGCCTCAAAGATCTGAGTGTCTCCGTCAGTACTGAAAAGCTACAAAACGCAGAAAGCATAAAAAGAATAAACTCTGCATGATTTGGCTACACGTAAAGCTTCATTTACTTCATTCAAATGCAGATGTCATCCTTGTTACCTGGTGACAAATATCAGCTGTGAGCCCGATTATGTTATATTTGACGGCGATATGTCTCATGCCAGTGAGATACTTCCCCCTGCTCCCAATATGACTGATTTCTTTCACTAATGCTTCATAGAGGTTGTACAGTAAATCTCGCCACTTGGCCCAGTCCTCAGCATGAGCACCTATGAAGTAGAATAAATGTTATACATTTAACAATTCCTGGATTATATCCACACCCAGAATAAAGACACAAAAAAGATCGTATTGCACATGGTAAGGGAGAGATGTATTTTGGGTTGAATAGTTTCTTCCTACAATTCTGGAAACATAATATGCAACCAATTTCAAATGCAACATAAAAGTGTTCTAAACCCTGGAAACTGTCCAGCAATTTCATGTGAAATGCATAAATCTTCCCAATGTCCTAAATCCAATAACCTGTGTCCTGGGTTTTTGCTCCTTTGGGATGATGGATACTGAGCTGCAAGTTGAAGAACTCCACAATTTCCTCTTTGAGAGAAGCACTGGGCCTCATGTTGGCCCACACGTACAGTATTGATGGGAGCAGTTCCTCCCCAAGTTGACACACCCTCATCCGACAATTCATTGCCACAGCTTTCAAGAAGGTATTCAGTGCAGAGATGACATGCTCCAAAACAGCCAAATGTTTCTCATGCCTGATGATAACAGGAGAAAAAAGGAGTTACTGAACCATATTTCCTCATAGTTGACCGAAGGCCTCTCAGTCATGGAGTTCACCCCAACTCTAAGGTGGAGTCGGTCATATAACGTTAATTCCAGGTACCCTGTGTTATTTTCTTAATTTCTAAATGGAAGGAGATGAGGTGTGTGTCTACTTAATGGGCAGCATTTATTCGAATGGGCTGCTCATCTGATGAACAATTTGAGGTCGAGTAAACATTGTGAGAGGAGGATAAGATAATACCTATATTGTAGATTCAAAAGGTTGAAAAGTTACTCACCTTGCATTGAGCAATGCCTTGGCAAAGAAGCTAAACAGGGTTTTACTGAATCCATCAGTCTGCATGCAGCAGCCCCGCACCACCGTGTTGATGACCCGACTTAGAAGCACACGGTTAATGGATTTGGATGAGGAGATAAACAAGCGGCTGTACACATCCAAAAGACCTTCAGCAAATATCAAACATAAAATTGATCAATTAATCAATTAAGAATAACTCAATAAAGCATGCTGAATTCTCTTTTTTTCCTACTGACTATGCCACTGCTGTGGAGTGATGTCACACCAGTACTTGCGAACAGACAGGATTTCCCTTAGGAGCAGGTTGCTGTAGTCTTTTCCAAAGACTGAACAGCTGTATGAATTTCCAAGAATGTCAATCACGTGCTTAAGCAGCTCACTGCACTTTAATCGAGGCCCACCTGAATAGCACAAGAAAAAAACGATACTACAATAGCCACCATACAACGATCACAAAATGTAACATATCGGTACTGAGCTCTGCAACAAGAAAAAGGAAACAACCGCTACAACCGCTTGCAAAAAGACCTTACGTTTGTTTGCATAGCACACGAAAAATCTGATCAAACTGCTTATTTCAGACATTTTCTTCTGCCGGATGGCCAGCGTTGTGGTTGTGACGTTGGATTTACTGGATTTCATGGTTTCAGTCTCCCGTTGGAGGTATCGCTGCAGAAATCTTTGAAATCAGAAATTAAAGAACATGCAGTTGAATATTGGCAGATTATCACAATACAACTAGTTTTGGAAGTTAATTTTGACAAAGGTAGTGCAGTCTTTTGTCAATTATACGCAATTATAAACTGAATTATTTGCACAAAAATTACTGTCGTACCCAAAAACAGCATCCCATGTGAGTTGTTTGGAGCCTTTGGTTTTAGGCCCTGAGGTACGATCAAGTTCCTGCACAATCTCTGGGGAACGTATGAGTTTTCTGAAGCGTTCCGCTTCTTTCTGATGGCATGAAGCATGAACACAAGAAAAAAAAGTGTCAAGTGGAACTGAACCATTAATGCACCTTTGGGGAACATATTGCAATCGAACCTTTTAATATGCTAGTGTGACTACAGTACCTTCCGCTCTGTAACCTTGTCATTCTCTAGTCCTCTGCAGCACACCAAGAGATCAGAAAGAACCAGACTCATCATGCCTCAAGTGGAAAATAAAATTGTCAGTCCACCTACAACACAGGGCGTTGACATGTTATTATTTGTCTACCCCAAAAAAAACTAGATGGATCTTGTGTTTTCCAATCTTTATTCAATTTCATCTCACGCAGAAAAAAGAGCAACTCAAACTACTCATTTACTAATTTCTCAGTGTGAAATGTGGCTCTAATAATTGAAAACAAAGGAGATACTCAACTCACAAAAGAAGCAATGACTTTTTGTGTTTACGAATGAAGGGCGGTTCATAGGCGGGTTTATTGTATCCTCTGCCATCTACTGGAAGCACACTTATTTGCTCTATTTGTCACGATACATTATTTCGATAGCATAGATAATTGAACAATACATTTGTAATCGACAAATAATAATTTTCTAACAAATTAAGTAAATTTGATAATTTTCGCAGCATATTCGAAAATCTGTCACGGTTATCATGGCAAACCATCCGGTCTGTGAATCACAGCATTCAAAAAAGTTAATGTTGATGTTGTCGCTTTACTTCATAATTTTATTGCACTAGTTTGATTAGCTGTGATAGAAAATAAATAATTTCACTTTGGTTATTGTCCTTGAGCCCAGTAGCCCGTAGAGCACAAAACCACATTAACTCGAGTAATATACTAAGTAATTGCTAAGCCTTGCGTTCAGCTCACCTTCCGTCCCAATGGTGACACTAGTCCAACCATCAGTCACAGAGTACCATACAGTCGTTAGTTAAGATGGAACATGTGAGCCTGCTGTAACCACCACAGCTTGTCCATCTTGACATGCGTAAAAACGTAACAGGAAATTCCCGCCTCTGGAGACATCATCTCCGGCTAGCAGGACGTTATGAAAAATCTATTTCCGTTTATTTTCTGAAATATTTGAACCTGAAGAAACAATGACGATCATAGTATTCCAGATGTTTTCATTAATTGAATAATGACCCATACAAAATATAAAGGAGGGTAATGTAACGCAGCGAGGTTTTCGATGTTTGGGGACTACAAAATTGGCGTCGAACTACAAACCCCACAACCACAATCCAGGATGGATGACGATCTGTGCGCGATTTCCCCGCCTTTTGAGTACGACGCCTTCACCACAATACAGCTGAAGTTTGACGTTATAAATTATCTTTCTTAGTGGACATGTAGCTCAAGTATTTGAGACTATATACTTTGAAACAATCAACTAGCAGCCATGTTGCTGCCATCCGATGTTGCTCGTCTCGTTCTGGGTAAGTCCGTTCACAACTAGTGAACACCTTGTAGCTCTAGCATTAGCTGATTTAATGAGGTATTAAACATCGTTTTCAATTGCATTTGCACGTCCGCTGCTGCTCCGCAGCGCCCACAGGAGTAAAATAATATTGGGCGTCACAATATTGTTTGTATTTCGTAGAGTTATGTTGTGTTCAGGTTTTACTGTACCCTTATCCTTCACCAGGCTATCTCCAAGAAGAAGGTCTGCCCCTTACAACCCAAGCATTCATTCAAGAGAGCCCCAACCTGAAAGAATACGCAGAACACACTATGGGAGAAGGAACTCTCCCTGCATGTCTTTTTGTAAGTAGCACGTATTTACGTGTATTTCCAGTCGACTTCATTATAGTTAGATTTATAAATTGACTTTCTCAGAAGAGCATCAAACAGCTGCAGCAAATTCAGAACGCAGCAGCTCGTTTTCCGACCACAACAAAAAGATTCGATCATATTATTCCAGTCCTAAAGTCTTTACACTCTGTCCCAATTAGCTGTAGATTATATTTTATTTGTGATGATAAACGGGTCGGACATAATTGAATGATAGATAGATGGATGGTCTGGAAATCACTGTGTGGTTTGGACATGCTGCTTGAAAACAAACCTACAAGGGCTCTGAGATCTGTTGAATTGTTTCAATTAGTGATGTTCAAAGGAGTTCAAAGTACAGTGGTACCTCGGTTCTCGAACGCCTCACAGTTCGAACAAAATATTTGAGATATTCTTGCTTCGTAGTTCGAACACCAAACGGTGTTCGAACGCCAATACGATGCGTGAGTCCGTATGCGAGGGTGGGGTGCTGAGCGGCGTACGGGTGTATCACTCTCTCCGTGACCAACTGTTGTCGCTTGCGCACATGCTGCGTTTTGCTCTAGCGTTTAATATAGGTGTACGAAGAGTTTTAGCCCCTAATCATGCCTCCAAAGAAAGTAAGTGCTGCTAAAAGTGACAAAAGAAAAGTAGTGCGTACAACTATTGCATTTAAGAAAGAAATAATCGCAAAATATGAAGGAGGTGTGCGAATGTCTGATCTGGCTAGGGAATACAGCATGGCGAAATCTACGATCAGTACGATATTAAAGAATAAGGAGGCTGTGGAATCTAGTGATGTGGCTGTGGGAGTGAGAGCAAGTGTCATTGGATAGATATTTTAAGAGAAAAGAACATCCTGTAGCCGAGTCATCCGTAGCTGTCACGTTCCGAGCGAGAGTGACGGCAGCTGACTCGTCGGAACGTAGTGGGATGTTTGGGATCCCAAAGCAGGCGGCAGAGACGTATACTACCCAAGCAGGATGTTTATTCACAAATAAAAGAAAACACAGCGAGTAAGAAGGCAGGGGATGATCCGACCGCTTACTATGCCAAAAAGCAAATGGCACACGAGGGTGCAAAATTACGCAATCCCGGAAGATGACATAAATTTACGGGACGCAGGGAAAATACCTCGCGCAATGAAGGAAGAGTCCAGGTACGGTGGCGAGTTGAGTCAATCATCCGGCATTGGCGAGGTGATAGCGAACCGTATAACTGCCCCGTGTCCGTGATTAGAGAATTGACAGTAGGTGGATAACGGCCGGGAGAGGCAGCAGCCCCCCCTCCCCCGCTGTCAACTCGCAAGTGACAGGAGCAAAGAGATAGCTTCGGTGTTCGAAAAAAATCGCTTTTCGAACAGAGTCCTGGAACGAATTATGGTCGAGAACCGAGGTATCACTGTAGATAGATGCATTTAGCTCTTATGCTGTACACAAATGGAATAAACTGCCTGCCGAAGTAAAATCAGCCTTAAGTGTCGAGGCTGATCATTTGTGGAAGCTACTTTTGGTTTCTGTGATTTGCTTCTTAATGTCCTTAACTGCTCTGTTTGTAAATACTGTACTTGTGGATATTATGTCCTTGCCTGTGTGAACCATATAACAATATCTTGCGTATGATATATAATATGGAAATAAAATTGATTTACATTATTTCTCTTCCCCCTAGTCTATCTTTGGGAAGGGACTAACAACCATTTTAAATGAATATATGGCTGCCAAAGCCAAAGGTAATATTTCCACATTTAAGATTTGAAATATAACTAGCTAATGTGTCAAGATTTGTTTGAATAATTTCCCCATTTAATTTTTTTACAGAGACTTGCCACGAAGTACCTGCTATGATGACATCATTGTGGAAAAAGCTGGATTTTACACTAAAACAAATCAAGTAATAACAATTGACTTATTCCAAGAAAGTGTTTGGGCCGTTAATATCTTGTTTTATTACAACGTGGTTCTAAATGTTGTTTCTGTGTTTGTCATGGGACTATAAACGTAATCCCACAAAAATATTATATTTTGGGCTAGGTTCACTGGAGATTTAAAAAGACTGTGTTCAAGACAAGCAATTTATAAAATGGATCAGGGGGGAAATGTTAATTTGAATCAAAACATAAAAATGTCATTTTTATCTTTATTTCAGATCCTTACAGAGTTCTCCAGCCATGTCAGCAAGTCAAAGAAGTGAGTAAAAAAATAAATAAATTGGCAAACCGGTTGCCTATACAGCGAACCCATATTTAGTATTTTAATATTACCCACATCTGGGCCCACACTTCAACTAAACAAATATTTTAAATGGTGTATTTCCATTATAGCACGTTCACGTGTTGGACTGGCAAACTTGGCGAGACAACAGGTTTTGACAGTGACCTCAGCGAGCAGTTTGGTATGTTCCTCAGAAGCGTCCTTAATCAGCAGCCAAGCGCTAAATTCGCAGAATATGCCTAGCAACCCCACTCTTGGAAGCCACAACTCCCCACAAATCAGAGCCCCTCCGGGCACTGCAACATCACAGCAGTTCCATGATGTCAGCCGATCATTAAGTATGCAAAGTAAGTATCTCATCGCGGCGTTATGCATGTTTTTTTTTCTATTGCTTCGGAAAAAACGTTGCAATATGAAGAGTATGTGATATAGAAAATGTAAAACCAGAGAGAAAAAAAATACATAACCATGTTTGTCTCTTTCAGGGGATGCCCCGATACAGTTAATATTGCCAGAACAGCGACCGAATACAGGACCAATGTCGCCAGGACGACGGAAATGGTAAAGATAGCTGTGTGTGTTTGTTTTGATGACCTGAAATTAATGTTGGAATATCTTAGAACACAACAGGTTGACAATTACATATTTTCCCTCTCTAACATCCCCATCTGACGATGATGCGTTGCTGTGTTACCACTTTAATGTTGTCATTTTATTCAGTATTGTTCTAAAAAATATATATTATAATGTTGTATTATTGTTTTGTTCTCAGGGACACTCCAAGAAAAAGGAGTGGTGCTCAGGGAGGCTGCAGTGGTCCTGGTAAACACAGCATACCTGCGAGCAATGTCACAGCTGAAACACAACTTGAGGAAGTAGTTGATGAGAATTTTCCTGTAAGTATATTACGTGTACATCCCACATTTAATCGGAACGAGATATTGATAAATGCACAATTGGCATTTCCCCTCCAAACGTACAGCAAATAGTGATACAAAATGCCCGTGACAAGATTCTGGGAGACAGATCATTGCAGGAAAAACTTGCTGAAAACATCAACAAAATTCTTGCAAAGTAAGTGTTGCATTTAGGTTAGATTTTGACAGTAGTCTTCAAAGTATTTTTTCAAATAAAGCATGATGCCTTTTAGAGTATTTTCTTCTTGTTTTTCCCTCAAATCCTAGTGAGCCAACTCCCCAAACACCCAAGGCCCCATCAAGTTCAATAGAAGATGACCAGTCAATTGATGAGATTCTTGGATTACAGGTGCTCAATTTTCATAACTAATTTATTTATTATATATACAGTGATACCTCAGCTCACGAACATGATTGGTCCCAAGAAAGTGTGCATGAGGCAAAAAGTTTGTCTTCCGAACCCATAAGAAACATTAAAATGAGAATAATCTGTTCCCATGTCCTCATAAAACGTACATTTCTTCTAAATAAGACTGAAAACTACACAAAATATACCTTATTTTATGTATAATAAATGTGCTATTGTATTGTAATTAAAGAAATAAACTCTACTGTATAATAGTCGTTTTATTTACCTTTGTGATGGTAGTTGATGGCTTGATGGAATGGATAACAAACCTCCAGGTTGCCTCTTATCCGAGTGAAGTTGCCGTGCTTTCTCGGCGATAATACCCTCACTCACACTGTCCCCTGTTAGCTGCTTTTCGTTAATCCAAATCAACACAAGTTTTTCAACGTCTTTTATTGCCTGAGACCGTTGTTTAGACAACACAGAAACACCCCTAGCCACACGTAGCAATGGTAGACACAGCGTACTGGTACTGGGGCGCTAAGTCACATAAACGCAGACCTTGTTCGTGTTTTTCAATGATTTCCTTCTTCTGCTCGATCATAATTTTCTTTTATGTCTTCTTAGGCTTAACACTAGCCTATGGTGGGGTGTTTTTCGGTCCCATAATAGCAAAAGTCTACTCAATATGGTCTAAAATGTCGATCAAACACAAACCACGTCCGCACTCAAAGAAAGGGGGTGACGAAATGGGACACTGTGGTTTGGTTTCGTCCGCCGAAAACTAGTCCGTCAGCCACCGTGGCGGTGTTCGACTGTGTGGATATGTTTGTCCGCCGAAAACTACTTTGTCAGCAGGGACTATACGCTCGCGAATTTAATGTTTTTGAGGTGAAAAGTTCGTGAGCTGAAGCGTTCGTCAGCGGAGGGTTTACTGTATATTTTTAATCCCAAGCATTCCTTACACATTACTATTTGTGATAATCCCTCGCCACGGCTAAACCTTAACATGATTATTTGTCCTCTCATTCAGGGAGAAATACACATGAGTGACGATGCAATCCATGACATTTTGAAGCAAACAGAATCTGACCCTGCCTTTCAGGCCCTGTTTGACCTCTTCGAATATAGTATGACATTGTCTTTGATTTATCTGACATAGAAATATTTGTAAATATGTTATCATTCCACGAATTTTTGAATGCATGACACGGATTTTATTTTTCAGATAAAAACCGTACTGATGGAGAACCCGGAACTATGGATGTGGACAATAAGACAGGAGAGAGTGAAAAAACTGGGCCACCACCACCACCGCCTGCAGTCGGGCAGCTTCAGAGTAACAATCCAGGTTATTGATCACCTCACTTCTGATCTGACCTTCAAGATCCTTCAAGTAGAGACTCAGATTAATCATTCAAGTATTCATGTCATTTAACAGGTGCAGCACTGCAAGAAACATCAGATTTAACGGCAGCAATGGGGAAAAACAAATCTTTACAAGAACGTAAGACCAGAAAATCAAACCCTCTGTTGAAGAAGGGTGTACTAGACTCAAGCAGCAGGTCATCCCAGATTGAAAGCAGCACTGCTAAACTGGTTATTCCTCTTGAGGAACCGCCTGGTAAAAACACAAAGGAAAAAGTCTCACTCTTCAATACTACAGTTGATGCATCACCAATGGATATTGACGACCCATTGAATACGTCAGCTATTTTGGGCAGTACACCCACTCTCAGTGAACTAGAATGTGTCACTAACGTCAGCTTACCCAACACAATGTCCCTTGTCGACTCAACAACTGACCTTTTATCGAGAGCCAACTCTACAGTGGAACTAGCAATTAATGTGGACAATCAAAATCAAAGTAAAGAACAAGGCTCTCAAGTTCAACCTGCTGCATCTTTGTTGTCTTCGCAGAGTCAAGAGCATGTGTTTTTGTATCCTGCTCCCTTTAAATTGAGTGGAAAGCCCTCTCTTCCTTCAGTGGCAATCAGCGGTGGAACAATTCAGTCTCAGATGAATCTCTCTGTGACATCGCAGTCTTCCCGTAGCTTATTCTCTTCTGCTGGCGCCACCGTTTCTACCACGCTCTCTTCCTCTGTTAGTAGACCTCATACTAATCTACTAGACTCATCCACATTTACTTCCACCGCATCCACTATTTGTGGAATGTTCGGCGCTGCTCAATCTAGTTCCGCAACCAGCAATTATAACACCCCAATGAAAGACGTGACCGATTCCAATAATGTTGTTTCTTTGAAGATCATCATCAGCGATAACCCAGATGAAGTTTCCTCAAATGACACAGCTTTGAATCAGGCAATTTCCAGTATTTCTACAGAAAAGCTACCCACAATCTACCTTTCCTCACCTGCAAAATCACCCAGGGAACCTGGCACACCAAGAGGCACAAAGTTAGATGAAACAGCACTGGCAGTTCATGGCTTACAAAGGTCAGAGGCACTAACCAATTCACCTTGTGGAGCTGGGAGACAAGTTCCATTTCATCAATTGACAGGGACAACACAAACACAGCTAGGTAATTCTCCTTGTCGAGCCAGGGCACTGGTTCCATTCCATCAAGTGACATCAACAACACAAAGGCATCAAGGTAAATCGCCAAATAGAACGGGAGCACAAATTCCATTCCATCAGTTAACAGCAAAGCAAACACAACTGGCGAATTCAACTAGTAGAGCTGGAGCACTGGTCCCATCTCATCCTTTACCAACAATGATGCAAACACAACAAAGCTACATTATTCAGCTACCCTTGGACACTGCCAACCCTGTGCTCCAAGCAGCAAGTACCAGCTTTTTCCTCATGACAGAACCCCTGACAGGAGATACTTCAGGAAGAACGTTGCAGGTGCCTGCTGGTTCCCCAAAACTACCACTTTTGTGCCAAAACAACCCCTATACTGTTTCAGCAACAATTCCTAAGCAAAGCCTTGTCACTGGTATGAAATAGGCCTTTTGCCGAATCATGTTTATTATTAGCTTCATTCGTGAATGCTTACTTTACTTATAAAATCAAAAAAAATGTGTTGGAATTTTTTTCACAGGGTCCCCACTCATTTTACCATCACCTGTAAAGCCTATGATCCTTCCTATGTCTGCTGTGGGACAGAACATTACTGGGAATGTCCAGATGGTGCCTAATTCGGTAAATTTGCACTTTTCATTCTGCTCATGACACTGGTAAATATCTGTGTACTGATGAGGGGTGTTTTGCCAATGCAGCAGACCATAACGTTGGATCCCAAACCCTCAATGGTTCCGGGCAAACAGTACGCACCCAGTGGTAAGTTTTCCCAAACCTTCAGTCCATAAGTACCAGATTCGTTATGGCGATGTTCAGTACGTTAATTTCAGACTCCTTTTGGCCCTGTGTAGGTTTTAAAATTGTGACTTAGTCCACTTCAGCACTGCAGTCTACCCCTTCAGGACAGCTTGATGAAAATGCTTTAAAAAGCAACAATCTAACTCTGTTGCTTCGCATTTGCTGTCATTTATGCTGCTTGTATCGTAAAAAAGCATGTGTGCTCATTGTTTTACCAAATTTCTGTGAATTCTAGGAACCCTGAACACCGAGGCAACGCGGAATGAATTTCAACAGCATGAGCCAAAGAATTCGAGTTCCAGCCATAAAAGAATTTTATGTTTTGAGTCATCTCCCAAAATTCAGCCACCAACTTCTAAATCGGCAACGGCTCCCTCTTCGCCTGTGAATACATCAACTTCCAAAGGTGGCACAGAGGCCAAGAAAGGTCATTCAAAACCCACTTCCTATACAAGGCCTGCTATCCTAGGTGGAAACAAGCCCAAACGGAAGGCTCAGGATCTGAGGTGCTCAGCAGATTCCAGCGCCCCTGGGGATTTGGTTAAGTTGGTATCCCCTCAACAACAAAGCAATGTCACAAAGAAATCTGACAAACAAGATGGAAATATTGTCAATCAAAATCCTCAAATTGCAAGAAGCACGGTTGATGTGTCACAGCGCGAGTTTGTGAAACACCCAGAAACAGAAGCTAAACTGAAATCTACACCGAGTAAACACAATGAGAATGCGATAAATGATGGAGTTCCTCCACAGGATTCTGTTAGCTCGGCGTCGTCGTCTCCCCATTCTCCGCTAAAGTCAGTAAGTAGTAAAGACAAGGTTGATAGCAGCGGGAAAGAGCCTGCACAGGCAGCAAAGAATATGCATACTCAAGACAAACCATGTGTGACCGCTGACAAAGAAAACAAGATGATGGATGGCTCACAACAGCAGCCGCAGTTATGTCACATACATTTCTCCTCGGCATCAGTAGACTCTGCCCCTCTGGTCACTCAAAGTTCCCAATCCACAGCTGCCAAAATTCCCACAAAAACTAGCTCATTGGCCACTCAGGCAGTTGAGATGCTACAAAACATTCAAGGGTTCAACACTCCTCCCAGACCAGTTAAGGGATTAACAGTCGGACTCAAAAGCCCAGACCTAACTTGTGCACGAATCCCAGGGGCGAGTGGGAAACAAGAAGAGTCCATGAAGAGTCCACGAACTCCCCTGCAACAGAAGAAGGGCAAAGATGCTGAGGGAACACCCAAAAATCTTCCCCAAAACACCTCGGACATCCCCACCTGCAGCCCTGCCAGTGAGACTGGTAGTGAAAACAGTATCAACATGGCCGCTCACACGCTAATGATCTTGTCGCGTGCTGCTATCGCCAGGACCGGCTCACCGCTCAAGGACAGTTTGTGCCAGGGAGCAGGCGAGCCGTCTCCTGCGGCCTTAAAAATTTCAAAGAAACGTAAGCAGCCCCCAACCACTGCCAGCCCCCCTGTTAAGAAATCTTCAAAACAATCTCCCATTAAAAAGAAAAAACAGGTAAGACATATTTGCACATGTACTCTAACTATTATTCTGTTTAATGTCTGTACAAATCTCATTGAATTGTAGGGCAGTGACCACTTTAATCAATTGTAGAAATATGCACAAAAATATGAGAACAAAAATGTCACAAACAAGCAAGAACATGGGTCTGTTTTTGTTGCCAGCGATCATCCAAATTTAACAATTACCACATTGCGGCATGTTTCCTTTATAGGTTTTTGCCATGTTTTTGAGCATACTCTGTAACCTTTTTTTGATGGGAAGGTGACCGTTGCATTATCAAGTCCGACCCGTGTTCCTCATCTCTTTCAAACTCTTTGTTTTCATTCCTGCAGCAAAGGAAAACACTCATTAATTGCTTCCCCCAAGACTTTGATGTGGACAAGTTTCTTTCTTCACTTCACTACGATGAATGAAAGTGGACTAGCCAACGGGAAAAGGTTGCCAGCACATGACGTCTCTGAGTTACAGAAGAAGCCATCTGGTGATCCAATGCGCACAGTTTCTTCTTATAACCTAACCTTGGAACTTGTCAACTGAAATAAATCTTTTTGGCCTGTTTACGCTTTAATTTGACCAGTGTTGTTGGCTATTGCAGTAGTTGAGAAATGTGACACTTTTTGCATCCTCACGCTTGTTTAGGATTATGATGCTGTTTTACAGCAATTGTTATATTCATTTGAATACTTGCTTGTTCTTAAGAATGGGCCAGCAATCTTTGGTCAATATTTGACCTCGGTTTGATAAAACCAACTAACAGTTATACATGTTGCCGTGTACAAATATATTTTGTAATACGCATTTTCCAGCAGATGTGTTTCTCTTTAAAAATGACCTTTGATAGGTTTTATGTTTGGAAATGTGATGTTAACACGAAATGTGAAATTGAAAGAAAACATTTTAAAAATATGTGAAATGTGTTGGCAAAAAGTACAGTACTGTATCTCAAGCCTAGAAATTAAATGATTGTATTTTTGTTGCGGAATAAATTTGGCATTCATTGCTCATGCAGTTTTTTTTCTCGTGGATGTTTGGAAGAAATTTGTTTACCGCCACAACTCACTGAGTCACACCACACAGATCGCCTCCCTTTGGGACAACGTTCAAGCTTGAATGGGCTTTCTGTCCTTTCATTTGAGGCGTTCCCGCGTATCTTTTGAATACCATTAAATACATCACGGAGCCACCCATAACAAAGCTTAAAAAAAGCATGTGCATTTTCGAAAAGCGAGGTAAAGCATGCTCGGAACTCGGAAGGGTGGTCCGCGGCACCGTGAGGGTGTAATTTTCACATTAAAACTACAGTAATAAGGCGTTTGAAATTTGACCTAAAACAGACGAAAAATATGAAAATGTTTGGACCTTTAATTATTTCGACAACAACTCGATTTTAAGAGAAAATTATCGGCATGTTTCTGTTCACAGCCAGTAACATTTAGTTTTATTTTGACATACTACGTTTGTTTCCGGGTCAAGAAGGTAGGAAGTAGGTAAGGCTGTCAATTCATTTGAACAAACAGCACTAGGCTAACTCCTTATATAGCGCGTTTTTGGCCGAAATTATATCTTATTGGGTAGTTTTTACATATCATGATTAGGAGGTTCGTATGGCCTTTTGATAAGCATGTTCCATTTGTTGCGTTGAGACGTCCCTCTGAGCGGGTTGGCTAACCGGTTGGGTTAGCAAGTGGAGGTGAAGAAATGTGTTGCAATCATGTCCCATGATAATGACGAGTGCCTAGTTTAAGTAGCATGGTTATTTCTGATAATTGTTGACGCGAGAGTGGTGGTACTAAAAGTGTTTCAGGGGGTTTGTCATTCCAGTGTTTTGTGTTTATAACACCAGCGGTATGTGTTTTTAAACACAATTGAGTGTGTTCTAGTTTTGAAGACAAGGAGCCGTTGTAGTATTAGACTGACATTAATTTAGTTGTGCAAACAGCGTATTTTAATTTATTCTTTGTTTTGCCCAGACTTCCCCGGTGAGTTAGACATTGACTGACATGGCAGCCAATGGAGACAGTTGTGAAAAGCCTCAAAGACGCACAGGAACGAAAGAAAAACAGAATGGCAACACCACAGGTTGGTTTTCAGAAATTAAATTCGACTTCATTTCTCGTTTAGTCGCTGTCGCATGAATCCAGGGTTACCACGTTGCTTCAAATGATTTGCTGATTGCATCACTCATAAAGTGAGCAAAGAGGTCGATATTACCAAAGTAAATGTCAAGTCTGCGTAAAGAACTACATCTGATGTAGTATGCATTCAGCGTTGAGCATTGGGCAATGAGTACATACTCATTACTGTAGACGCAAGTGCAGAATGTCAGGACGGTCGCGACTGTGGTTTGTTTCCAGACTCAACAATAAGAGCGAGACGACAGAAAGAGAAGGACGAGCGCCTTTCTCTTGTGCTATGGAGGAGGCCTGTTACCACGTTCCAATACTTCCTGTTGGAGAGCTTAATTAAGCTAAAGGAGTGGACAATTAAGTAAGAAACTCAATTGTTTTTCCTTATTAAACAGCTTCTTCCCCCAAGCCATTAACTCTTTGAACTCTTTGAATCTTTGAACTCTTTCAACAATAGCCAAAATGGAACTGTATAGTGCCACTTAACAGTTTTTTTGACGACGATACTAGTGCAGCGTGTTCTACCGGAAACAAATTCCTTGTGTGTTCTACATACTTGGCAATAAAGATGATTCTGATTCTGATTAAAAAACAAAGTCTGATGAGTTTATTGTGCTCTTGTGTAAAAGTCACGTCTGCATCAATTAAAAAATAACCGTAACAAAATTTTCTTTTTTGTTTATTTGCTTTCTTGCTCAGGCTTTGGCAACGACGAAGCATTGTGTTCTTAGTTTTGGTGTTGTGTAGTCTCTTCTCTACTGCCTACTCTATAGAAGGATCACATCAAAAAGTAAGGCTGAGTTTTGTTTGTGCGCCTGTGGGTGAAAGATAAACCGGTTCCTATATCAGCAGTTTAAGGGTTAAAGATAAGTCACCTTTAAAACAGTTTTGTAACCATAATCTCACAGTTGCACATGTCACCTTTGAGCATTTGAGTGAATGTTGTTAAATGATTCGATTTGACTGGATAAATTGGTATTGACATTGTTAAACTAAATGTGAAAGAATGGGCTTGAAGTTTGCTTTCATTCATGTCTTTTTCACCCTAAGAAGAGAAACCAACTCGCAGGAGTCAGCTGTGAGTTTGCTTGAAAAAAAAAATCTCACCAATGATGAGACATTGTGATTATCTAGCAATGTGGGTAAAGTGATGATAGCTGCAGAGATTTGTTTAAAAAACAAGTGTTTTTTGACATAATCAATTTCTTCACATAGATTAATTATATTAATAATTTGTATCAAAGGTAATTTGCGCGAATTTGTTCTTTAGGCAATAGTTGTTGATGTATGTACACAACAACAATTCAACATATTGACCATATTGTTATTTTTGTCTTTTCCAGTATGTTCAGTACCTCGAAAAGAAATTTCTTTGGTGTGCATACTGGGTAGGTCTCGGAATTCTGTCCTCTGTCGGCCTTGGGACTGGTCTGCATACCTTCCTTCTCTATCTGGTAAGTTTGAAATTATGCTATGGACGAAGGATACGGGAGCTCGGAGACAATTATGGGTATATTTTGTCAACACGCTGCTAACTCAGCACACAAACCAGCTGTTAATATTTGTTATTTTGTTCACTTTTTAACCCATCTGGCTTTAGTGGAAGTTTACCCCACCTGGGAGCCATCATTGTTTTACATGTTCAAAACTATGGAGGTATCGATGTATCACTGTCGTTATGTACGTTTTTATCCCTTAAAGGACAACTGACGTCACTTTTTTGTTTCTTAACTGACATCAGAAAAACGTTTTATAGCATCTAAAATACCCAAAACACGCAGTATGATATTTTTATTCAAATGCAAAACACCAATAAAAATGACTTAAAGTGTCCAAAATCTGCAAAAAATTGAACTGCGAATTGGGCATTTTCAGAAAGTCCCGCCCCCAGTTTGTGACGTCACACCAAGACGTCTTGCAGTGCTGAAAAATCAAAACAATGGATTCAGATTCGGAGAATATGCTTTCTTGTTACACATCCAGTTATGAATATGATTCAAATAGTTCTGAAGAGGAAAGATTACATGTTTGCAATCGATTAAATAATTTTTTCCGTGTCATTTTGTGGCAAACGGGTGGGGGGGAATGTCGCACCCAAAAATGGCGACCAGCTCCCGTGAGGAATGAATCAGCCTGTTTCTACAGGCTGATAAATTCCTTCCATGGAGCTTGGACGCCCTCTTCCGGCGGCTTTTGGGTGCAACATCATGGTTTTCAGACAAACAGTACAGCAAAATACATTGACGTGATGGACTGCTACAATGTGTCTTTTTGTCGGTCGGGAGGGGGGGGGGGTCCTTTCATGACGTAACGTGAGGACTCGTCACCAACTCAAAAACAAGACTTAATAAATATTCAGCGCGAGTCTTAAAACGTAAAATATAGCTATATGCGGTGGAATCTATGTAAAATACGCTCAGTAGAAGTCATTTGAAGCCATTTTACAAATTATGGACACAACTTGTCCGGAGACGTCGGTTGTCCTTTAAGTTAGAGATATAAATGCTTCTTGAAATACAGCTCTGAGAAACCATATTGTTTCCTGCTACAGTGCATAATAGGATGGTAAAAAAAACGCACTTTAATCATTTCCAAGGCATATGAAAATATTTCAGTATTTATTCTAAGTGACGTGACTGGTATGTTTACTTTCGAGGCTGTCATGAAAGGAATTTGTTTCCGAAGTTTGTGAATTTCTTCCTTTTTATGCATAGTTTACTTTGGACGGTGTGTGCCTACATTTTCCGAAATGCCCACCCAAAGAAAATATTTTGATCGTTTTCAGATTGGATTGGATTGGATTTGCCTTTATTGGACTCACAGTGGAGAAATTTACATTTCACAGCATTGTTTACCCCGGCAAAATATAATGTCCTTTAACCGGCCATTACTGAATGTCCAGGCATAACTTTAAAGCTGTGTGTGCGCAGTTATGTGAGAAAGATGAGAAATCCTGAAATGCCTGCAGATGGTGAAGCTATAAATTGGCATGGTAAATTGGGTTTGTCCAGGGCAAATGATTCAGCTAATTCCACTCACATATGGATTGGATTTGCCTTTATTAGTCTCACAGTGGATAAATTTACATTTCACAGCAGCAAAGTGATGAAAGGAATGAAAGTAGAAAAACAAAATACATGAGCTGCCGGAAAGGCAGCCATTCTCGCGGCGCCGTCTTGAAGTCAAAAGAACAAAAAACAAACTAAATAACAAATATGACAGCATAGAGACAATATGACAAATCAAAGACACAGAGAGACATTCATTCTTCAGGACTTGCTGTACCCTCTTTGTGATGACATGAAGCAGTTCTAGATGAAAGAGGAGAGGATCAAAGCGTTTTTCCACCAGTGGATCAGGGACATCATGGTGGAATGTGCACGTCGACTACAAGCTAAATGTTGAAAGCAAACACGCAGCTGTAGCATCCATTGACGAAAAGAGATTGTCTCACATCTCCTCTTCCACATAAATCTGCTTCAATTCCAAGCCGCAACCATTCCACATACGCATCGGCGCTCTGCGCAGATGCTCCTTTCTTCTTATCGCGGGTTCCTCAAGCCATGCATCCATCCAGCCGCAGACTGTCCAACAGCACTGACCCTTTCGCTAAACAAAGCGGGACTGTGAAGATGCTGCCCATTACAGGCGCAAAAAAAGCACAACGGCCCCTTTGGTGTCCAGCGATGGCAGTCGAATGGCTCCGACATTCCTCACATTCAAAAACAGTACTGGCATATTCATGCTGCCGAAAAGGCGCAACCGCTCAGCACAGTCTCCTCCTTGATGAATGTCGTGGTCAAAAATGCTGAAAAACAATTCGTATCCGTTCCACACGATGCACAACAACACAAAGTGACAAAAGAAAACACAAAAACAACCAAAAAAAGCAAGGCTCGTGACAGCACTTGCTGAGGCTGCCTACTCGGGCGCCATCTTGGACTTCACATGTTTTCCTTTCATTGTTTCACACACTGTTTCTAGCGAAAAAAAGTGCAAAAGGAGATTTGAAAATGTCAATTTGTATGTTAGTGGTTGTTTGATTCATGTGGAGATGGTGAGCTAATCTGTTCTCCCATCTGTGGATGAGGGAGGTTTAACCGGCGGTATGGAACATGGCCTCCATTATCTTTTTTATTTTTTTATTTATTTATATTTGTTAAACAGTAAACATGTTACTTTTGTAACTGGAAGGGGTTGCATATATTTGTCAATAATTTTGTTGGAGTGGTGTTCCTGGGCCTAAGGGACATTTTGAATTTGGGAAGAGAATTTTCCCCACTACAGTATCACTATAACTCTAATCTCTTGCTGACCATATTTGTCAGAGTTTTCTCTTTAACTTGATGGCGCATAAATGGACTTGCGAGAGCCCATTTCAGGTGTCTTCAAGGCAGTAGGTTAAGGACACCCTGAACTATAAAAAAAACATTTTTGCAAAGGTTACAAAGCATGACAGCCAGAAATGCATAATCATAATTTGTTTAATTGTTCATATACTTTAAAAATTTAAGAGGTTTGCCTCTCCTGAATAAGATCAAATATTGACATTGCATTGTTCATTCTGTTCTCTCAGCAGCAATTTAACACAGAGTAGTATGTTGAATTGTGTCTCATTTTTGTTTTACTTAGGGCCCTCATATAGCATCAGTGACACTAGCAGCGTATGAGTGCAGCTCAACAGACTTCCCAGAGCCTCCGTACCCAG
This sequence comes from Hippocampus bargibanti, assembly GCF_051943395.1. Lineage (NCBI taxonomy): Eukaryota > Metazoa > Chordata > Actinopteri > Syngnathiformes > Syngnathidae > Hippocampus > Hippocampus bargibanti. The sequence continues at coordinate 8,969,773 of NC_142747.1, forward strand.
ACCAGATTGTGTGTCCTCAACTGGTAGGGCCCGAAGGTAGCATCTCCCTCTTCTCCATTATGTCCAAGGTCCGCCTGGAAGCCTTCATGTGGGTAAGTGGACATTGTTTGTAATCTTCTGAGCATTTCTTCCTCACCTCAAGTACTGTTAACCTTTTTCTGACAAAAGTATGTTAGACTTCAAAGATGTGTTTGTGTTTCTCCAGGGTGCAGGCACCGCCATCGGAGAGCTGCCGCCATATTTTATGGCCAGAGCGGCACGTCAGTCTGGGGCTGATCCTGAAGATGAAGAATATGAGGAGTTTGAGGAGATGCTGGAGCAGGCTGAGAATGTGCAGGTCCGACTTGCACACAGGCGTTTATTTGGATGCCGTTATCATATAGGTTTTTAAAACCTATATGATAGTGTCATGTGTCTTGCCACATGAGCAAAATATGAATAATGGCGGGGGGTGATTTGGAATGGTCAAATGGTGTGTCATTTGATAAGAGATGTGTAAACCCATACCCACCGTAAATATGAAGGTCATCAACTACATTTCCTCCTTGACATGGCACGCACAAAATACATTCAGCATTTCTGAAAACGTTCAACGGGTAGCCGCTCATCGTCAAAATGCCAACTGACCATGAACCAACTGCCCTATTGGTCCAATAGTGCCACGTGACTTCAGTGAAGCCCCTCCCTCTTCACGCTTCCAGTAAATCCTCGTGTGTGCACGTGTGAGTCACCCTGAGCACTGCTCCCCCTTTAATCAACCCCCGGGCTTTGTGCTGTCTGCATCCCTCCCGCCTTCCACTCTCCTTGCGTGGGTTCTAATTTGAATGACAGACAGCTCTGTCAGGAAGCAGGTTCACATGGCTGGACATTGTTGAGATCAGATGCTGAGTCAGCGAGACGGTAATTGAAGAACTCCCTGCGTGCATCCGTCTGTGTAAGCTCTCAGTCGTACAGGAGTGGTCCATCGATGAGAAGGTTTCTTCAGCCGTCATCTGTACAAAAGTGAAGGTTTCGGACGTTTCGCCTCCTATCCAAGAGGCTTCGTCAGCGAACTAAAGTCTGACTGGTCGTATCGGCCCCATTTATATATCCCTAATGTCCAGACCTGGTGGCGCCGGACACAGCTATGATAGGTCCCTACTCTCAGGTTGGGGGAGGCGCGGGACCCCCCCCTGTGGCCCCACTGATTGTTCCTACATTCCTGACTAACGATTGGCCTATTACACCCACTCCCCCCGGTATCACCTCATCAGCATAACGACCCTCATCAGCATTGCGAAAGTTGCCTAACCTGTTTTGCCTGAGCAGGCTATTGTATGAACGATCCAAATTGAACCTCACACCACCAGACCGGTTTAATGAAGGATTTTGTTGTTTTATAAGAATCGCCTCTTTTACCCCCCTTTCAAACCATCTATGTTCTTTCGCTAAGATTTTAACCTCATTGTCGTCAAATGAGTGGTTAGTAGCTTTTAGGTGCAAATGTACTGCCGATTGAGGCCCACTAGTATTATCCCTGCGATGTTGATAAAGTCTTTTTTTGAGAATTTGTTGAGTCTCCCCAATGTACTGTCCCTGCGTGCAGTACATTTTCACAACCCCCATCATCTGACCATGTGAACCTTCCCACTGGGCCACGGCCGATCGCCTTCATACGAAAACCACTGATCGTGTTTTGTATGTTGGAGTCGTGGCATTACACCGTCAGCAAATTTGTCAACCAGACATTTTTCAATATTTTTAGAAAACTGTGACCTATGTGTAAATAAACCCAGCAGATTGAAATGTTTATGACCTTGTCTTCTAAAGCAAATGAATTTTTTAACCGTAATTATTAAAATATTGATTTACCGGTTACGCTATGTGGCCGACAACAACCAATTATGTAGTGAATACAACTGTTGGAGAGGCACATAAAATGGCACTGTCTGCACTATGAGTCAAAAATGTTGCTTAAAATAAAGTTATTCTGAGAATGTATTCAAATGAATGGAATTATGTTTTGTATCAAATTATTTTCTCCTTTCCTCATGCAGGGTTTTGTCACGAGAGCCAAAATGGGGGTCCAACACATGGTGCAGAAAGTGGGGTTCTTTGGGATCTTGGCTTGTGCTTCGGTAGGAAATTTTGCTGGGAAGATTTGTCTTCACCTTTGTGCCATCAACGATATTTGTGTATGGGACAATTTTCAAACTGTGTGGTATGGATCCTTCTAGATCCCAAATCCTCTTTTTGACTTGGCGGGAATCACCTGTGGGCATTTCCTGGTCCCTTTTTGGACCTTTTTTGGTGCAACTCTCATTGGAAAAGCCATCATCAAGATGCACATTCAGGTCAGTGCGTACATTCACCCACCTGGCATGTCGAGGCTAACGTCCACCAAAATAACACATCAATTGTGCAAGTTTATTCTGATTGTGACCGACTGTGTGGGAACATTTAAAAAAAAAAACAAAGACAAAAAGTAAGAACAAAAATCAAACACTCAAAACACGAAAACAAGCCGTCTAAACTTGTTTCCCCATATCAGAAAGTTCTGTTAATTAAAGCAATCATTCTTCAGTCTTCCACACAAGTGACTAATATGAACCATGTTTGAGTAACTGTGTATGTGAGTCAGTGAGTCATATACCTTTCCAACCACGGGTGGTCCCAGCCAGTGACCTCACCATCGCACATTTCAGACAAAGGGTCCCGTCACACAGCAGGGGTTCAAGAGGATGTAAAGTGGACATGACTGAAGAAAGTTTAGCCCAATAAAATGTCTCGAAAGGCTTCAGGATTTATTTGTGTGTTTATGCTTTGAACATGGTGGACATTTCATGTCATATCCTGTCTAGAATTGACCAGGGGATCCATGCGTCATGATCATTTTCATGACCGGAGAAGAATATTGCAATGTGCCCCCCAACCCCACTAACAATGAAAACCACAATAGATTCCATGCATCTTGAGATTGAACATGCCACGTTTGGATGTTCTGATTTGTAAACATTTAGTAAGTCTGTAGTTAATTTCAGCCTTGGTCTGATTGCATACAACCAAGTTGAACGTTATCTCGTAAATTCTACCACTTTACAGCATTCGCAATTTGTCATCTGTCAACAGAAGCTGTTTGTTATCATCACCTTCAGCAAGCACATCGTGGAGCAAATGGTGTCTCTCATTGGGTCAGTATCTTCCTGTCAGTGTCAGGTCAGGTTGATTTGTTCATTAAATGTCTTGGTTGTATTTTTAATTGTTACTGACATCCATATATGGGACAAAAAAAGGTCAGATTTTGGTTGTTTTCTGATCCTAAAACAGTTCACAACGTTACTTTAAAACAATGGCACAAAATCAACCCACTTAAACATAATTCTTTGAATAAATGATTGAATCACTTGAATATAAAATGGATAAAAATAATTGATGGACTCAAATGATCCCACTTCTGTTTTTGGCAAAGTCAATGGTATTCTGACAGAAGTCCAGTGACTCGCTGTGATACGCGGTCTGTCTTATTTATTCGTGTGTGTGCTCGCATAATATTATGAGGAGACAATGGCGACTCAGTCCAAGTGAAATCAGCCGTTGTTGGTTTAGTTGTGTTCCTAGTTTTGCGACTCATGGTTGTATGCTTTTGTAGAAATCAGACCACTTTTGTTGGACCCGTTCATCTTTCATTTGTTGTTTTTTAATTTTTATTTTAAATGATTTTGTGTTCAAATACACAAATCGTGAGCCTATCATCATTTGTCCCTCCCCCACAAGAGATAGCGTACCCTGCCTAATAAGGATGAGAGTATGCCCTAATTAGATGTCTTTGCACCCATATGGGTGGTAAGAGTGATGACATCATGGCGAGTCACTTCCCGGTTGAAAAGGCTGACACAATTGCCCGAGGAGAGCTAAGGAGTATAAATGAAGGGCTGAGGACCAAGTGCATCACTTGCCTCTCCTGCTGGACTCTCGTGCAGCATTGCTGGCTGCTCTTTGGCTCTTTCCTTGAAAATAAATAGAAAACAAATCTAGTTGTATTATCTTGTTCTGGGGGATCCTCCTTTTAGGGCTGTTTGGGTGAGTATACTAAAGGTATTTTGATCTCATTCTTCATTTGTTGTTTGCCAGGTCGATACCCAAAGTAGGACTTTCACTCCAGAAACCCTTCAGCCATTACCTGGAAGCACAAAAGAACAAGCTGCATCGCGGTGAAAGAAGCGGGACATCGGTAAGCCAAACTATTTCATTTCCAAATGGTTGTCTTTCCACTCAAATGAAGAACTTTGGTTCCTGATTAATTAATGGACTAAACAAATTCCTATTTCAAAACACAGAATGTGTTTTGCCCTTTATACTAGTCATCACAATGGAGTTTAATTCAAAGGACAGTAGAAATAAATTCCAATTCTGTCAAAAAATATTGTACACATTCATTTTTTCAATAATATATACAGTATTGACACAGAACACCCAGATATAAAATTCCAGACATAAAAGATATACATTGCTATTCAGAAAAGCAACTTTTGAAGGCAATTAAATGAAATAACCATCCAGGCCAAATTAGATTTGAACTTCATTCTGCTCTTGACATAATGAATGCAGAAAAAAAAAACGTATCAATTGAAGATGCAGTGTGTCTTCAAGACAGACTCCTATTGTCATGGACAACAATTTCGATCCTCCCAAATGATTAATTTGGCTGTAAACCGGTGTAGTAATTAAAAAAATATGTATATAATCTTTGTTGCTCTGCAGGATGATAACTGGCTTTCCTGGCTGTTTGAGAACCTGGTGCTTGTCATGGTCTGCTACTTTGTCATCTCCATCGTCAACTCGATGGCTCAGAGTTATGCCAAGCGGCTCCAGCAACAAAGGCACTTGGTGGAAAAGACCAAGTGACAAGGGGCCAAGAGGGACAAACATCCAACAGGTGACTGTGCATCTGCGGGTACCGCTGCGCGGACCGTGTCCACTCATGACCTACTGACAAATCTCGCCCTCCAAACCCAGAGGCTAAGCTCACTCCAAAGCAGACTTTTGTCCTCGGAATGTGTCTGCATTTTTCAAATCTGTCTCCATCGTATTTGTAGTGTGTCTCATCTCACCCAGTCTAAAAAAACGCCTGGTTAACCTGCTAATTTAATGGTCTTACGTTTTGATGATTCCTTTCTTTGAACTCAAGTGAAGCAGTGGTTTGGGGCGTGTGTTCAGGGCACTGCCTGTCAGACACGATGCCTTATGCAAAGATGGGATGTTTTGACTTCCCTTTGAAAATAGGTCTCAAAATTGTATTTATTAATTTTGTAACATTAATATATGACCGTCTTTTGATTTGTGTGTACAGTGTGCTGCCAGGAAAACAGCTTCAGAATGCTCTTTCAGGGTTGCGGTAGTCTCATACTTTGGACCGGTTCAACGTTATTTTATTTGCTCCTGGACTTGTCAGTCACCCCTTCCCCCCCAAATAAAATGGAGAGAGAAAAAAAAAAAAAAAAAAAGCAATATCAATGTAAAAAGTGTCATCGATGTTTTGCACATTGTGTAGATATCTCAAGCATGGACATTATGCATCGATTTATTTCTGTTCTAAATTTAAACAGAGCGTGGCCAGGAGTCACATTTTGAATCAAACAAATGACAGGTTGTAGTGACGCTATTTCTAGTTCTGTACTGTTAATTAGACCATGGAATCGGATCATTCCAAGGTCCACTTTTCTCCACTGCGAGACTAATAAAGACAAATCCAATCCAATCATATAAAGATATGTCACTAATGACACTTGTATCCAAGTGTGATTCATTGGTTTGCTTATGATTGTGCAGAAAAGATCTTGCAGGTAAGTGAACACATTGTCAATACAGCTGGCTGCGTCCAAGTTACATTAACTGTTGGGTGTGTGGTAGTCTTCCCTTTTGTCCTCCTATTCTTGATGGTTATTGTTTCAGCCGAGCAGTGTGCATCTGGGGTACCATATGTCCACCTCATCAGCTAGCTTATCAGACTGGTGTTGGCTGTTCAATCTCACATGGCAACAGCAGTCTGGAAGCTGACTGAAGTTGTGGGTCATCATCTGCATTTTACTTATTTGCTCACACATTGATTAATAGCCTGTTTTAAGCTAATCAGTGATGAAAATGTGACTGTGTGGAATACTTAATAAATTGATATAATTACTAGATGTGGTGGTGTTCATTTCAAATTATCTCTTGTATGTTGGATAGATGCTTTGAGCAACAGAAGTACATTTATTAGTCATGGAACAAGTCATGTACAATATTTATAGCATTGCATGTGTTACTGCATGTTGTTTCTGGAGTCAAGGGAAATAGGCAGCTGCCGTTCTGTTTTATACATCACAGCCCAATTGACTGTAGCTAGAAAGTATTTGCTCTGTCAATGTAAAGCTTTCCAAAAAATCCAGATCAGAAATCCCAAACTTTGTATACTGATGGATGTAGGCCCTGTAACAAAAACAAAACAAGAACACTTTTTTGCAGCTTTGATATTCTAGAATATAAATATTTTTTTTACCTAAACCCAAGTGGAAGCATGTTGTCTCACCTTACATCATACATACTCCAAGCTTTTCTCACCATATTGTCCAATGGTTCGATCAAAGCTTGACTGTTGCTGACCAACGTCGCCGTTTTTTCATACTTATTAAACAACACAGGGCATTTCCAAATGTTGAAAGCCTCTTTTGGTGAGAGCCAGGAGCTGTAAAGGGCTGCATCATTGAAGATACCTATTGGAGAGGAGATTTGATTCACATCAGCTATTTAAATGGGGAGCTTCTCATATTTTTAAAGTACATTCAGCCATGATCTGTCAAACCTGTCTCTGCACTGAACACGTCTTTGCCTCTCAGTATGAGCAGATTAGCCAGGGAGGTGTTGACGCTGGATCCAGTTGGATTATTTGTCCTCTTTGAGACAGCCAATGGACGTACCTGCCAGTCTATACCTGCGAACATGGTGTTTTATTATTGTATTATAATGACATTCCATTTTTTCCCAGCATTATAATTCGGGTATTTAGCAGATTGAAGAGGATGTTTTTTTGTCCACAGGCTGCTCGCCTTGAGTTTTGCTAATAATAATAATGCTTGTCACAGTACTCAGAGATATTTAAGAGTTTCAAACAGAAAATAATAAATTTCTGGCCATACTTGCCTTCCTCCATTTTGGAGTTGGAAATGAGCATTTGGTGCAAGTGCTTGATCAGCGCCGGCCAGCGGAAATCGGTGAATGCAATGGAGGAACTTGGCATTTGAGGTATGGTGCTCATGCTGAGCAGCTTATACTCTGGATGGCAAGCAAGGGTGCTTACAAACTCACCTGAGGGGAAAGCAGTAATAGCTGCAATTACTGGTTGTACATGCACTAAACAATTCAAGGAAAAAAAAGTCATTTTAAATGATTTTCAAAATGCTCTCCATCTTTATCCTTAGACAACAGCAACCGGAATGAGTTCTAAATTACCACACACCTGCTTGGGGTTCCAATGATTCCTGAGAGCAAATTTCCCCATTGTGGGACGAATAAAGGTTTTCTGATTCTGAGTCAATGCCCAACCAACGTTTAAAAGATCCAATTGGACTGAAGTGTTACTTCAGTCGAAGTGAAGATTCTCAAATTACTTTGAAATAGTTCCTTTCCAACAAATCAGTATTGCTGAAAAACAAACTCCTTAACTCATTGCATCAGTTATTTGGCACTGAGAGTTCATTTGTCACACATCAACCCAATGCTCGATATCATGCGGCGTGTCTCTCACCCAGAGGATTCGTGCTGTAAACTCCGTTGGAGTCAGCGGTGAGCGCGGGCTGAAGGACGGTTCCCAGCTGATGAGCGATCACCTTGTTGATATCGGCAATGGAGATGTCTTTGAGATGGAGCAGCTGACTGCAAATCCTGTGCACTATGTCATTCTCATGCACCAGGAGGGCATCTGACACTTGGTAGAGATGACCCAGTGTGAGTACTGAGTTGTAGTTCTGCACAATTACCTAAAAGACGCAAAGCGATTATTCTTTTGAAGCTTCACATTTTTTACACATGTCGAGAGAATCTTCATACCTCACCTGTCCTGTATGGCCAGATTAAGTTGTTGACAATGAAGGATTTGGGGTAGATGTCCCGCAGACAATGAGTGACATAAGTGCCCACTCCAGAACCCGTCCCACCCGCTACACTCATTAAGGCTAAGAAGCCATGGAGTCGGTCGCAGCGCTCCACCTCCCGCCGCAAAATGTCTTCCAATGCTTCTCTGTTACGAGGGCCCTGGGTACAAAACCTGGAGACAAGTTTTGAGCTTCACAAGCTGCACTTTATTGTCATTGTCATGTATGATATAAAATATCAAATAATCAATATTAAGGGGACATATGCATTTTTCTAGGCGTGAACAAATGTCCTAGTTTAATTTTAAAATGTAATACTGTAGTGTATAACTTTAATGACACTTTTTCAGAAATTATGAAAGTGAATCCGCTCACCCGTTTGCCCAATTATTCCCAGTGCCCTGCCTCTGATTGAAGCCTGATGCAATGTCATACTTCCACTTGTCAGATTTGGCTGTCTTGGTGAAATTCTGCTTGATGACTTTTGGCTCCATGTCAATTAGCACTGCCCTGGCAACGTGTTCTTCAGAATGTAAAAAAACAAGTTACTCAACAGTTACTCAATAGAGGTTAACATTTTTGCAACATTTCCAATTTTACCCTTAATCGCGGGTTTGGGAGAGTACAGGATTTTTATTAAAAATGGAGCAGACAACGTTTACACTGAACACTGCAACCAGAGTTCACAACTCTTGCCTCTTCTCGAGCACTTAACTAGGCAAGCAGCAGAATCTCAATGCAGATGTTTTGGTTTATTGTCTGACCCACATTGGAGGGGAAACAGTAATTTGAATTTCAACTATATTTGTTGTGATATGGGTCCTGGGACTTTTCTGGTACACCTAGTGGAAGCATACAGATCTCCAATAACACTGTCCGCTTTGATTAATCAAACCGTATTACAATCAAGGGGAAGTTGGTTGAAGACTCCATAAAATGAGACGTATTGCAAAGGGAAACGTCTTACCTCCATGCTCAGTTTGGCGGAAGAAGCGTTCACAACTAGCAGCAGCGTATGTTTTCCTTTGGCCTGGCTGAGCGTCATTGTAGAGGGTTTCAAATAACTCCAAACCCACCTGGTTGCCGCACTGACCCAACTGGACCGTTACCACTGACATTTTTGATCCGAGTTAAGTATGACATTCCTACTTTTACATGCCGTCACTTAGCTACAGACACACACACAACGGGCGATCATTTCGAGAGTTTAAGTACAGTATTTTCATTCATTGTTTCCGCTTCGACAGCGGATTTCCGGTACCCACTTGTTGAACTTTCAAACTAAATGATTAGTAATGTTCGTGAAAGAAAACAGGCACCTCCGACATAGTTGCGTCCATAATTTGTAGAATCATTTCAAATGACTTATACTGACCGCATTTTACAAAGATTCCACCACATATGGCTATATTTTTACTTTTGATGTTGATGACGACACCGGAAGTGACGTTCAGTTAGAACCCCCCGACCCCAGCGAGAAGCGATAAGCAGGCTTCAAGTGCATTTTTGGTAGTTTGTTTAGTCTGAAAACATCGTGTTCAGTGCGAAATTAGGAAAACTACATAAATAATGTGATGTTGAATCGTTGTGTGGCAGCCAAATGCGGTAACACGCATAAACAAGGTGTAAGTTTGCACAAATTCCCAGCAGACAAACCAGCCATTTGGGCGGAATGGGAAAGACAAGTCCAACGAACTAGAGCAGAGTGGAAGGCCGCGAAAAATTCATTTATTTGTAGTGCTCATTTTGAAGAAGATTGTTTCGAAGTAATGGAATCCATTATGAGAGAGTTTGGACTGAGTGTAAAGAGTTTGATGTTTCTCTTTATTTGTAAGTAGGTTCGTTGTCAGATCTCCCAGGCAAGTGACATGCAGATGTAATGTGCCCCAGAGCTTGATCGTGGCGTGGAGTCGAGCAGGGCGTTTAGTCGTGCTCTGATGTACGTCTTCCCGAAGTCCGATCGTGGACATAAGTGATGTCCGATCGTGGACATAAACGATGCAGCTAGTTGCAGAGTCGCCAGGCGAATTGGGCGGTGTTGGCCATCAGGGTGCGGCAGGTTTCACAGCGGGGGCGGGGCGCCCACGTGTGGTGGCGTCCCATCGGGAGCTCGGCTTGAGGGGCCTTGCCGGGTTCACGGGCAGCTGGGAAATCTTGTCCTTTCCATTTGGAGAGTTGATTGGCCCGGCATGTCTTTGCAAGTCTCTTTAAGTCTGTATGAGTCCGAGATGATTCTGATTCTCTCTGTCCCTCGACGGCTACTTTTACATTTGTGGGAAATGCTTCATGTTAGACAAGAATCTCCTTGGACCATGATGTTTGCATGATGTTGCTTTGTGATCTGTAGCGAGAGCAGGGAACATGTGGGGAAGAAATTAGAGATGTGGAGGTATGCCCTAGAAAGGGGAATAATGAAGATCAGTCCCAGCAAGACGGAATATATGTGTGTGAATGAGAGGGACCCAAATACAAGAGTGATGCTACAGGGAGAAGAGATAAAAAAGGTGGAGGATTTTAAATACTTGGGGTCAACTGTCCAGAGCAATGGAGAGTGTGGAAAAGAGGTGAAGAAGCGTGTCCAGGCAGGCTGGAGCGGCTGGAGAAAAATGTCAGGTGTGATGTGTGATAGAAGCTAGGATGAAAGGAAAAGTGTATAAAACCGTGGTGAGACCACCCATGATGTTTGGACTGGAGACAGTGCCATTGAAGAAAAGTCAGGAAGCAGAGCTGGAGGTAGTAGAGCTGAAGATGTTGAGGTTTTCTTTGGGAATGACCAGGTTGGATAGGATCAGGAATGAGTACATTAGAGGGACAACTCATATTAGAGGCTTTGGAGAGAAAGTCAGAGAGGCCAGACTGAGATGGTTTGGACATGTCCAGAGCAGAGAGAGTGACGATATCGGGAGAAGGATGCTGAGCCTTGAACGGGCAGGCAGAAAACCGAGAGGAAGACCAAATAGGAGATTTATGGATGTGGTCCAAGAGGACATGAAGGTAGCTGGTGTGCGAGAAGAGTATGCACAAAACCGGGTTAGGATTGGATTGGATTTGCCTTTATTAGTCTCGCAGTGGAGAAATTTACATTTCACAGCAGCAAAGTTATGAAAGAAATGAAAGTAGAAAAGCAAAACACAGGAGCTGCTGGAAAGGCAGCCACTCTCGCGGCGCCGTCTTGAAGTCAAAAGAACAAAAAAAAAATTAAATAACAACACAAAGACACAGAGAGACATTCATTCTTAAGCACTTTCTGTACCCTCTTTGTTACATAAAGCAGTTCCAGATGAAAGAGGAGAGGATCAAAGCGTCTCTTCACCAGTGGATCAGGGACATCATGGTGGAATGTGCACGTCGACTACAAGCTAAATGTTGAAAGCAAACACGCAGCTGTAGCATCCATTGACGAAAAGAGATTGTCTCACATCTTCTGTCCCCCATAAATCAGCTTCAATCCCATCCCGCGACAGTTCCATATACGCATCGGCGCTCTGCGCTGACGCTCCTTCCTTCTTATCGCGGGCTCCTCAAGCCATGTATCCATCCAGTCGCAGACTGTCCAACAGCACCGACCTTCCGCTGAACAAAGCGGGGCTGTGAAGATGCTGCCCATTACAGGCGCAAAAAAGCACAATGGCCCCTGAGCTGTCCAGGGATGACAGTCGAATGGCACCGACATTCGTCCCATTCAAAAACACCCAAATACGTTAGCCGGACCCGCAAGGCCATCATCTCATCCAATACTGGTGGCCGCCTACGATTGTTGTATATAGACCAAAGCGATTCCTCTGAAAATGTCGTTACAGATTTCTGGTGCCACGCAACTAGCCCTCTCCTGAACCCGATTGGTTGGTCCAAACAAGTGGGCCATGACATCAAAGCACCCAGTGAATCGCCTCATTTGAAAAATGGTGTTAATCTAGCAACAGACTGATTTATTACTGTTAGGTTATTATTGTATTTATTTTTGTGTGTCACATATATGAAATCTCCAAGTCCTGGTTTGAAGGGTAATTGTGACAGTACATACAACCTCTTTAAAAAGGTAAACTGCAATGATAGTACTAAAAAAGTATGTATGTTTTTGGTCATTTTGAAGGAATGCCCTAATCGCCTCTGTTGTTTAAAAATTGCTGTCAAATTTAAGTCCCTCGCATATCATCTCCAGCCGAACTTTGTCTTCATGGAAGGATATTTTTTTGAGGAGGGAATGAAGATAGAAGCTATCGACCCTCTAAATCTGGGTAGCATCAGCGTGGCGACTATACACAAGGTAAAAAAAACAACTAACCGTTCTATAGTACCTTTTCGCAGGTGCTCTCTGACGGTTACATCATGGTCAGCTTCGACAGCTTCGACATCGTTGGTTTCTGACCGGTTCTGTTACCACGCCTCCTCTCACGCCATCCTACCCAAGGGTTTCTGCAAAAAGAATCACATTCCACTCACCTTGCAACGAGGTAATTTGGTGTACAATGTACTGAAAAAAAATCTATACACAGTGAATCAGTGACAAAAAAAAAAAAAAAAATGAATGATTCAAATTCATCAAATTGGACTTGAAAAAAGTCTTAACAGATCAAAGTAGCGTTTTGAATATTTGTGCGAATGCTTCACAACAACTCGCCAAATAGTTTCCTGTATTTGTAAGAGAAAACAATCCTGCGTGTTAACCCGACAGGTTTCGATCCCGACAAATTCACTTGGGAAAATTACCTGAAGGAGACCAATGCAACAGCTGCGCCGCTACATCTGTTCAATACTGTAAGGAATGGAGATCTACTTTTAATATAACTCATGTAACTCATTTTTGCAGGCTATGTTGCTGTGTTGCAGGCTATTGATCGTCCATACAATAGCCTGCTTAGGCAAAACAGGTTAGACAACATTCGTAATGCTGATGAGGTGATACCGGAAGGAGAGGGGCAAACAGGCCAGTCGTTATTCAGGAATGTAGGGACAATCAGTGGGGCCACAGGGAGTGGTCCTCTGCTCCCCCCAACCTGAGAGTAGGGACCTATCATAGCTGTGTCTGGCGCCGCCATGTCTGGACATTAGGGATATATAAATAGGGCTGATACGACCAGTAAGACTTTAGTTCGCTGACGAAGCCTCTTGGATAGGAGGCGAAACGTCAGACACCTTCAAAAAAGTACAGATGACGGCTGAAGAAACCTTCTCATCGATGGACCACTCCTGTACGACTGAGCGCTTACACAGACGTATTCCCTCTTTTCAGTTGATACGGTGGAAGTAAAAGTGGAGGAGGTGGAAATGGAGACTCTGATCTCCGATCGAACTACGACATAATTCAACAAGCCTTGCAAGAAGGGATTTCGGAACATATGGTGATGCCTGGTAGTTTTTATGTACTGTATTTATTTTTAGTTCGCATTTCTCTAGATGAAAGCATCATTTTGTGGCCCAAAGTGGAAATGGGGGAATTCGTGATGGATTCACAGATATAAAGTTTTTCCTTGATTTTTCGTCATTGTGTAAGAATAAATGAGATGGACTCAATTGTGGTTGTTTGTGTTGAAATATCATTTTAAAAAATCTGCATCGGTGGGGGAGCGCAAATCTTGGATTGCCACTGCGCTTCACTAAAAGCCGAAAGTGAAACTATTTTCCGAAATAAGCAGAAAAAAGAAAACACACTTGGATGTTTTATTTCACACTTGATGGGTGGGCAGGCACCCCAGAGTGTCAGTTCTTTGTCAAACTTAGGTCCTCGAAGGGGGGCTGCATGAAACCTGCATGTTTTCTCTTCTAACATACCAGATTCAAGTGATCAGGTCATTGCCAACCTCTAAAGGAGCCTGATTAATGATTCCAATCATGATTCAAATCGTTCTGAAGAGGAAATCATACATGTTTGCAATCGATTAAAGAATTTATTCCGTGCCATTTTGAGGCAACAATGAGGGGAAATGTATCACCCAAAAAGAGGCATAAAATTGCGTCCAAGCTCCTGTGATGAATTAATCAGCCCGTTTCCACAGGCTGATAAATTCCTTCCATGGAGCTTGGTCCCCCTCTTCTGGCGGGTTTTTGGTGCAACACAAGGTTTTCAGACGACACAAGTACAGCAAAATACATTGACGTGATGAAAAGACTGCTACAATGTGTCTTTTTTTCGGTCAGGGGCGTTCCTTTAGTGACGTCACGTACGGACTCGTCACCAACTCATAAACAAGACTCCTGAATAATCAGCATGAGTCTTAAAACGTAAACTATAGCTATATGCGGTAGAATCTTTGTAAAATACGCTCAGTAGAGGTCATTTGAAGCCATTTTACAAATTACGGACACAATTTGTCCAGAGACGTTGGTTGTCCTTTAAATATGGCTGTCATTGATAATGTGCATTTAATGCTATCAAGACTGACCGACTGACTGGTTGTTTTCATATGAGAAAATACCATAAACTTCAAACCTTGCTCAGTCTTTTTGTTTTCTTGGCCACTTTCGTCTTTGGACTCTTGCGAAGTTTGGATTTGCTTTTGAGCTTCTTATCCTGCGTTGCGCCGCCACCAAGGTGTGTCGTTTGCGGTTTCGTGGCCCTTGGCGTTTTGGCGTGTTTTAGGGCAACGCTGGGAACAGACGGTAAAGACTCGTCTCCCGGACAGGCCTTGAAAACATGGACGTCTTTGACTCTGTATCCCTTCAGCTCAGGCAGGTTGGCGCAGGTGGCTCGCACCTTGAAGTTGACTTTTTCAATCCATCTAGATTAAAGAGAACACATGGAAAATTTGGCATCTGCCACAAAAAAAAACAGAGCGATTTGTAGACTATTAACTCATTCCCTGCCATTCCCAAATTTAATTGAGAATTGAAAATATGACATAGAGCGCCATTCCTGAATTTGTTCGGGTTTTGTTTTTTTATACTTGGGTGCTGATAAAGCGCTGGCCATGGCCTCTGGCAATGTTTATTTTCTTTTTCACAATGGGGCATCATTTTTATTTTTTCCATGTTAGCGCTTTGCTCCAGCTTCAGCAGTTGTTAAAGCTCTATATAAATATCTATTGTATTTCATACATCTGCCCCCATTCAAAGCTCACATAACTACAGACCCATATAATTTAGGAATTAACACTTTTTTCCTGGTGAAAGAGGAGCGTCTACGGTTTCTAATGCTGTACTGAATGTTTCTGTCGTCCAAAAACTCACTATTATCCTGGAATTGAACTGACAATGACAAAAACCCTGGCACTGGAGTGTCCACGTCCTGGAGAGACATGTGGTCCAGGAAGAGGTGGCTGAGCTTGGCCATTGCTATGGCCTCCAAGGTATGTCATGGGGTTGTAACCCATGTCCAGGCGGGTGACTTCTGGCAATCTATGCAAACACGGTTCCATTTTATTGTAATTATCTGACGATATTGAACCAGTGACGATCATTAATATACAACGGATCAAATTTGTTCATGTATTTTTTTAAGTCGTACAGGTCCATCAAAAATTCGGCCTTTACTTTTTTAAATCGGTGTATTTGGTCTCTGAAATCAACGATTGTTTCTTCTAAATAGCAATTCCTCGAAAAAATAACTAATTTCTTTGTTTGTGTTACCCTTACAATATCGTCATTTGTGGACACATTTAATAACAAGTGTAAATAGTTGAATTACACTTTTAAAACAAAAGAAATGGGTCACCAAGGACTTTTGGCTAAGTGTTTATTGTTGTTTTGTGATAAAAATGAAAAGAAAAATATTGGGTTGCCGCCCACCGCCCCTTTGGATGTGAACAAACTGCGCATGCTCAGTGTAGTAGCCGGTCATGGCGGCGCTGTGTGTTTGTACATGAGGTGGGGGACGTAATTCTTGCGGTCTGTGACAGAGCGAATCGAGCGAATCGCTGCCATGGCCGGAGTGTTTGACATTGATTTGGACCAGCCGGAGCAAGATGTCTCCGATGATGAGACTGACGAGGTACTTTAAACGATGCTTCTGAGCTAAGCCGCTCGACATGTCACAGCAGAAAGTCTTCATGCACAGTAGCTTTCGAGCTAGCTGTTTGTCTCTTAGCTTGTCTGCCTGCCAAACACCGTGGGCCTACTCCCGCAGCTCGAACTCCCGGGCCTCCTCACGGCCACCGTTAGCACAAGCTAACATGCTCGCCACTTTTATTCTGCACATGTGTCAGAGCTGATAAATGTATTTTCTTTTGGTCTACCGAAGAGCGTGTGCAACTGCGATGCTTTAACATTTAAATGCCACAGCTGACAGGTTGGAATTGTGCAAGCACACTCTTACTCTTCTTACTCTGCAACAGTTTATTTTGGCAGAGCAGTGGAGTCCTATCTTGGGGTGCTGAATAAATGCACTCGCACACTTGTCTTTGTAGTGTGTACAAAGTACGGGATTTTTCTAAAATATGCTGTTCGAACAGTGGTTATAAAGATTTACAAGTTAATAGCATTATCATTTTTAAATTATGCTTACATTCTCGACAATTTTTTAAAAATGTATCAGATGTTTAAATTTACAGTAAACTCTCGTTATATTGATATTCTCAGGAGTTGGAAAAATATCGATATAACCGGACTATCGATATATCAGATCCTGCGGCATGTACATTTTCTCCTTGCGTACATAGAAATAGTATCGTAATAAGCAGTACTATCGATATAACCGATATCGATATAACGAGACTTTACTGTAGAGCATTGTAAACATGTTTCTTAACCTTGATGTTCAGGTTATTGTGTGGTTATTGTTCCTAAGTATGATGTGAAAATGCACCCCTTCTCCGTAAACAGAAATGTTATGCGAAAAACCTCACCTTTCCCTGGAAACATATCGCTGGTGTCAGGTGGAATCCTTCTACTGCCAAAATCACCACTCTTTAAGACACCCGACAAAAGTTTGTCAATTCATCCACTAACATTAAATCACATCACAAACAATTTAAACACTTGGTTGGTCAGCCATTTGTGAAAAAAATGACACCCACATATTCAATAATAAAATAGTAAACACATTGTTACAGAGGAACTTTTGGCCCGATATGGGCATGTAGAATTTAGCCTTCACTTATCATGATTGTGTTGTGTTATTAATATATCCACTACTATTGTAGAAGATATAAATTGTTTATGTTTGACATATCAGCATCTGCTTTTCTTTCCAGGCACAAATCAATGACATCATGGACCAGTGCACTGGATTTGACTTGTAAGCATTGAATATTGGCGGCCGTCGCCAGAGATTGTATTATCACAACATGTTTTTCTGTCTCGGATGTCCATTTGCAGCAACATGGAAGGCTGTGAGAAGATAGAGATATCGGAAGACAATGTCAATCAGGGTACAGAAAATATTAGACCAGAATGTTTTGAACTGCTGAGAGTTCTGGGAAAAGGAGGTTATGGAAAGGTATGTGTTGAAGAGGCACATGGCCTTGACCTATTTTATTTTCAAGTTTTCTTTTGATAAGCTCATTAATAATTTTGTTTGCCTTTTTGCAGGTTTTTCAAGTTCGAAAAGTTGTAGGAGCTGCTTCGGGCAAAATATTTGCCATGAAAGTCTTAAAAAAGGTATGCTTGATTCTTCTTTCTAAAATACTTAAAGGACAACCGACGCCTCCGGACAAGTTATGTCCATAATTTGTAAAATCACTTCAAATGACTTCTACTGAGCGTATTTTACAAAGATTCCACCGCATATAGCTATATTTTACGTTTTAAGACTCGTGCTGAATATTCAGGTAGTCTTGTTTTTGAGTTGGTGACGATTCCTGACGTCACGTCACGGAGGGAACGCCCCTGATCGAGGTACTTTGTTTAGTCTGAAAACTTTGTGTTGATCCGTCCGTGTTGATGGCGAAATTAGAAGGAAAACACGTAAATAACGCGATGGTGAATCGTTGTGTGTTGCACCAAGACAACTATTTGATATTCGCTGACACAAATCCCCAGCAGACAAATCAGCCCATCTCCAACGGGGCTTGGGCGCCATCTTCTGCATTTTCTGGGACGCTACACATCAGTCCTGATGCGTCAAAATGACCTGGAAGAACTTCTTTAATCGATTGCAAACATTTATGCTTTCTTCTTCAGAACTATTTGAATCATATTCACAACTGGATGAGTAACAAGAAAGCATCTTCTCCGAATCTGAAGCCATTGTTTTGATTCTCGAGCAAGGCAACACGTCTTGGCGTGACATCACGAATTGGGGGCGGGACTTTCTGAAAATGCCCAATTCGCAGCTCAATATTTAGCATACTTTAAGTCATTTTTATTGGTGTTTTGCATTTGACTAAAAATATCAGCCTGCGTGTTTTGGGTATTTAAGATGCTATAAAACGTTTTTCTGATGTCAGTTAGGAAACAAAAAAAATGGTGTCAGTTGTCCTTTAAATATTTACTTAACACATGACTACTGTACCTGTGAATCCTAGATGCAGATTCTTTCTGTAAATACACTGAAATCAGTTTCAGAATGCTGCTTGATTCTAACAATTTCTATTGTGCGTTCAATTCCCCCATTGGAGATATTGACTGCTTTTTCCAGAGTCAAGTTTTCACAGTTTAAAAATCTTCATTCACTCACTGAACAGAGCATTTTAAACGACATTTTAACATTCACAACTGCCGATCAAGAGTGGGCCTTTTAATTTGTACACAATTTATATGGCTCGTACATTACTTGCAATGTGTGACAATTTTCCAGCCATATTAAAACAAATAAAGTCAAAACAAAGGAGTTGACTTAAAAAACAATCAAGGTATAAAAATGAGGATAAACATTTGATCTGCTGCCTGAGCAATCATTAACAAATGTCATTATTGATATGGAGGTGGATCCGTGGTGACTGCTCGGCACACACATACCTCTCTCTCTCTCTCTCTCTCTCTCTCTCTCTCTCTCTCTCTCTCTCTCTCTCTCTCTCTCTCTCTCTCTCTCTCTCTCTCTCTCTCTCTCTCTCTCTCTCTCTCTCTCTCTCTCTCTCTCTCTCTCTCTCTCTCTCTCTCTCTCTCTCTCTCTCTCTCTCTCTCTCTCTCTCTCCCTCCTAATCTGATGAACACAAAATGTTTATTACACCTTATAACGCAACTTAATGCTTTCCTGTTATTGTTGTTGGCTGTGTGACAGGCAATGATTGTACGCAATGCCAAGGACACAGCCCACACCAAGGCTGAAAGGAACATCCTTGAGGAGGTGAAGCATCCTTTCATCGTTGATCTCATCTACGCCTTTCAGACAGGCGGGAAGCTGTACCTCATCCTGGAGTACCTGAGCGGTTCGTGTCATGCAGTTTTTCCCACTTTCCCCTCTCACAGAGTAGATTCAGCTCTGCACGAAACATATTCAAAACCCCCACCCAAAAAACAAGAAACTGGAGTAAGCTGAACATTTTTCAAAGAAGGTACTTGAGGATTATAAATGTGATTGATGTCTTCATAAATCTGCCATAGAACAACAAATGGATGGCAAGCCGCAAATGGCTTTGGACACTCCAATTTTCACCTACACTCGAAGAACAATTACGTTTTGGGTCTTGTACACCGTAATCCTACTGCGATGAACGTTGGCTTACATCTCCACGTATCACGCATCACTTAGGTGTCACATATGATGTCTGGCAAAATTTGCAACCCTCATGCATCTCGCACTTATGTGGCATACCTTCATGTGTCAGGTGACTAATGCCTGTCGTACGCCGCCTCTCACCCAAAGTCAGCCGGTATGTGCTCCGGCTCACCCGTGACAAAAAAAAATGAGAACGGTGGTGAGAAATTGTGCTACTTCGGGGACATTTATTCCGTTTTCCATGTCTGCAGAGGAATCAAGGATGAACTTTCTGATGAGGTGTATCACACATGCTGTTGTGTTTTTACTTTTAGGAGGAGAACTGTTCATGCAGTTGGAAAGAGAGGGCATATTCATGGAAGACACAGCCTGGTGAGAAGATAAAAAATAGGTGGAGGGGATATGTTCTCGAGGAAGCGGTTTAGTTAAGGCTTAAAATGTGAAAACCTGCCAGAGGGAATTGTCTTTCCGTGTAGTTTTTACCTAGCTGAGATCTCCATGGCTCTGGGACACCTGCATCAGAAGGGCATCATCTACAGAGACCTAAAACCTGAGAACATCATGCTCAACAATCAAGGTGTGCGTAAACTTGAACCTGTCGGTTCTATGACAAAAATGTGCAACACCAACCACTTGGCTGGCGTTTAGCGTCCCTTACAGAGCCGTTTTAGGTCAGAAAAATCTCCTGGTACCAAACAAGTCATACAGAGTGTCAATCGTAAAATAATCCCAATCTTGTCTCAGTTTGTACACACATTTATGCCGCTTGCAACCGAGTTCTGTTTAGTTGAAAATGATGCTATTTTGCTGTTACATAACTCTTTGCCACTAAAATTTGCCTGCAGATCTCTTCATTCGCGCCGTATTTATACATCATAAGCCGTGAATTACCCCTTCTACCACATAGTCATCAATTGGTACTAAAATGTATGTGCATTAACAAGGGCCGCCAACAAAACGGGACATCTCACCCACCGACGAAAATAAATGAACTGAAATGCAATACAGTGGGACCTTGGCTTGCACACTTAATTGGTTGGCAGACAGAGTGTGTAAGGTGAAAAGATGTGTATCCCAAAAATTAGTTTCCCATAGGAAACCATTAAATTGAGAATAATCCGTTCCTAGGTCTCCATAAAATATAATTTTCAACTAAATAAGCCTTAAAACTACAAATAATATAACTAATTCTATGTATAATAAATGTGCTATTGTATTGTAATGAAAGTGAAATACACTGCACACTATAATAAAGTCGTTGTATTTACCTTTGTGATGGTCGTTGATGGCTTGATGGAATGGGGTTCAGACTTCTCTTCCTGTGTTATAAAAGTCCGGTTCGGCATCTTTTTCCAAAAAAGGCCGGTCTCATCTGCATTAAATACTTGCTGAGGAACGTACCCTTCTTTCACCAGTTCGAGGAATGATCCTTTGAAGGCTTCGGCAGCTTTACTGTCAAAACTGGCTGCTTCACCATGACGAGTCACGCAGTGAAGCCCAGTACGGCGCTTAAAGTTCTCGAACCATCCGTTGCTGGCTTTAAAATCATCAATAAGCACCAAACTTCCAGGTTGCCGCATGGCGATATCAGAAAGAATTTGCCGTGCTTTCTCGCATATAATTTCTTTATTCAAGCTGTCGCCGGATAGCTGCTTTTCGTTAATCCAAATTAGCAAAAGTTTTTCAACCTCTTCTATTGCCCGAGACCGGTGCTTTAACAGCACAGAAACACCTTTAGCAACACTAGCACCCTTAATGGATTCTTTGTTGCGAAGGATCGTGGACTTAGCATATTGGTACTGGGCTGTTAAGTCAGACCTCACACCTCCTTCGTGTTTTTCGATTATCTCCTTCTCCTCCTCGACTAAGTTTGTTTTGTGTCTTCTTCGGCTGACCACCAACCTGTGGTGGGGTCTTTTTTGGTCCCATAACAGCAAAAGTATCTGTAAAAAATCTGTGAAGGCGATCGACGTGTGCACTCAGAGAAAGGGGATGTGGAAAGGTAGGCCGGCTAGGGCGCTGTTCGGTCGTGTGCTTTGGTGTTCTTCCGCCGAAGATTACTCCGCCAGCCGTGGTGGGGCGGCGCTCCATGTGTATCCTGAAAAGTAGTGCATATGCCGGGGTTTAATTTTCATAAATTTAACGTTCGTAAACTGAAAAATTCGTAAGGCAAGTTGTTTGTAAACCAAGGCCACACTGTATCATGAACCCCAACAATAATGGCACCATTCCACCAAAGGCGTCAGAGGTATGTTACTGATTTGTACAGAGGAAGAAAATAACAGGCAATGGGATTTGAAATGAAATTCCAATTGTAATTACACAACGTGCAACAAAATATGAGATTTTTGGCGAACACTGGAGAATTCGAACATCGGAGAAAAAAAAATGAATGCCAAACTGCAAATATTTGGTGGTTTTCTGTAGAACCGAAAGATTTGTAATCGGATGTGAACTTAAAACTGTTTGTGTGCTTGCGTGTGATCCTTCTAGGCCATGTCAAGTTAACAGATTTTGGATTGTGCAAAGAGTCGATTCACGACGGTACAGTCACCCACACGTTCTGTGGCACCATTGAGTACATGTAAGTTGCTCCGCCTCAATTGACACGACCATGCGCAGTTACTCCTAGATTTTGTCAGTAATGTTTTTTCTTCTTTTTTTTTTTTTTTTAAGTCCGGTATTTTCGGACGATAAAGCACACCGGATTATCAGGCGCATCTTCAATGAATGACACATTTTTAAACTTTCCATATATAAGATGCACCGCATTATAACACGCACCTTCAACAAACGACATACCATATTTTCCAGTGTATAGGGCGCCCCCAAAAGCCTTAATTTTCTTCAAAAATTATACTCAAATTATACCTTATGCTCAGGTGCACCTTATATGTGTAGTCATGTTGAGCCACAACAGGTCTCGCAACTCCTGTCAGCAGCCACCGACTCAATTTCCCGCTTTAAAAGAAGTAGTGCGTAACCCCAGCATCTACTGTAACGCCTTATAATGTGGTGTGCCTTATATTTGGAAAATATATATATATATTTATAATGACCATTTTGTGTTTGGGAGCCTTTTACTGAGCATCTTCATCTTTATTAAGTTTATAGTGTTGCTTGTTCTGTAGCCACAAGGGCACATAAGCCCGTGTGTTCTTGTGCTGGTCCCAAGCCCGGATAAATACAGAGGGTTGTGTCAGGAAGGGCATCCAATATAAAAGCTTGGCCAAAACAAACATGCGAATCAAACCTCTGAAGATGGAGGACACTGATTCGCTGTGGCGACCCCTTGAAGGGAAAAGCCGAAAGGAAAAGAAGAGAAGAATAATAATCCATTTTATTCCTTTCAAAACTCTCAAGTACACTTTATAGTCATTGAAGAACTTTTGTCATTCATTGAAAGTGTGCTTTATAGTCCAGTGCACCTTATACAGTGATACCTTGTTTTACGAACGCTTTAGCTAACAAACCTTTCACTTTACGAACGTTAAATTCGCGAAAATATAATCTTGGCATACCAATTATTTTTCGGGAAATACGCAGAGCGCCACAATGAGTGCTGTTTCGTTCGCGAACAAGACGGTTCTTGGAGCTGGATCTCTGAAGTGAACGAAGAGAGCCAGCTCCTAACAAGGAGCTGGAAATGGCAGCCGACTTTTTTTTGTCCTCTATTTCCCGTCCCCAGTCTTTGGTTAAAGCCGCACGTGATTGGTCAAGATCCGTGGTAGAGGAGGGAGCGGTTAGAGAAACAGAAGCACGCTTTGAGTCTCACATGAAACAGGAAAGGGAGACGACACTACAAAGCACTGCAGCACTACAAAGAAAAAACAAAAGTGAAAAGGTGAGAAAATGGATCGAAAACACAGTAAATTTTTGACTCGTTTCAACTTTATTGATAGTTCGAAGGCAGAGTATAGAGTGTAGAGATTGCAAGGTTAAAATATCCCATCAATCCGGCTCCACAAATAACCCGCACAAGCCATCTGTACAATTTGAAGAGAAAAGACAAGCAAGGGAACCAGCTATTGATGAAGTTTCTTGTGTGCCTGCCTGCATCTGTTGCTGTTGCAACATCACAACTTCCAAGATGTACAACCCAGAGCTCCTTGAGACACCATTCCATCAAGCCATCATTTATTATTCTCATTTTAATGGTTTCCTATGGGAAATCAATGTTTGGAATACACACGTTTCACCTTACACACACTTTATGGGAACCGATTAAATTCGTAAACCAAGGTATCACTGTATATGGAAAAAAAGTTTGAAAATACATCATTTGCACACTCCGGTGCGCCTTATATACTGGAAAATACGATATTTTAAAACCTTTTCCATATGTAAGGCATACTGGATTACAAGGTGCATGGCCATCTTTTGAAACAATTGAAGGAATTTAGGTGTGCCTTATAGTGCGGAAAATACAGTCAGCCGTGCCTTCTCTTTGGTACAGGGCCCCGGAGATATTAATGCGAAGTGGACATAACAGAGCTGTCGACTGGTGGAGTCTCGGTGCTCTGATGTATGACATGCTCACCGGGGCGGTGGGTATGACTCCCATTCCAAAACCTAACGTAGTACGATTCCTGTGGTGATTGAGCTTTTTTTTTTCGTCTTTCCACCCGTAGCCACCATTCACCGGCGAAAACCGCAAAAAGACCATTGACAAAATCTTGAAATGCAAGCTCAGCCTTCCGCCCTACCTCACGCAGGAAGCTAGGGACCTCCTGAAACGGGTAACTGGCCTTTTTAACCGCGGGCGTGTCTCTATGAAGTGACTGATTGGATACGCTTTTCCAAACAACTTGAAATGTGCTCGCAGTTGCTTAAGAGAAACGCCTCGTCGCGGTTGGGAGCGGGTGCTGGCGATGCCACAGAGGTGCAGGTGAGCAACAATCCAGTCGTTTGCATACCTCATCCGAACTGGCAATATGACCGCAATAAATTATTGTCTCTTTAAAATTTGGTGTCAAGTTTCCACATTCACTGACAGACAATGTGCAAAAATGTGTCCACTCCAGTGCCAGTGCTTTTGTCATTTTCCCTCAAATTGCAGGACCCACAGAATATTGAGTTTTAGGACTACATAAACATTCAATACAGCGTTGGAAACCTTAGACTCTCTTCTTTTATCAGAAAAAGGTTAATTCATAAGTCATATGGGTATGGAGTTATATGAGCTTGAAATGGGGGCAGCTGTACAAAAGGTCAATGCTGCCCCCTCTTTGGAGGGGAAAACATTGCCAGAGGTCTGACCGAAGCTTGAAACGCAAACAAAAAAAAACTAAACCCGAACAAATTCAGGAATGGCGCTCTGTCTTATTTTCAATTCCCGAATAAATTTGGGAATGGCAGTGAATGAGTTAATCAATTGATTAAAGGACAACCGACGTCACTATTTCCTAACTGACATCAGAAAAACGTTTTATAGCATGTAAAATACCCAAAACACGCTGTATGATATTTTATTCAAATGCAAAACACCAATAAAAATGACTTAAAGTGTCCAAAATCTGCAAAAAAATTGAGCTGCGAATTGGGCATTTTCAGAAAGTCCCGCCCCTAGTTCGTGACGTCACACCAAGACGTCTTGCATTGCTGAAGAATCAAAACAATGTCTTCAGATTCGGAGAATATGCTTTCTTGTTCACATCCAGTTATGAATATGATTCAAATAGTTCTGAAGAAGAAAGCATACTTGTTTGCAATCAATTAAAGAATTTATTCCGTGTCATTTTGAGGCATCAGGGGTGGGAAATGTCGCACCCAAGGGAGGCAGAACATGGTGACAAAGCCGTGTAGGGAATTAGTCAGCCCGTTTCCACAGGCTGATAAATTCCTTCCATGGAGCTTGGTCGCCCTCTTCTGGCGGCTTTTTGGTGCAACACGAGGTTTTCAGACCAAACAAGTACAGCAAAATACATTAACATGACGGAAGGACTGCTAAAATGTGTCTTTTTTACGGTCAGGGGCGTTCCTTCAGTGACGTCACGTACGGACTCGTCACCAACTCAAAAACAAGACTTCCTGAATATTCAATGCGAGTCTTAAAATGTAAAATATAGCTATATGCGGTGGAATCTTTGTAAAATACGCTCAGTAGAAATCATTTGAAGCCATTTTACAAATTATGGACATAACTTGTCCGGAGACGTTGGTTCTTTAATTGTTTAGTTTTTTGAGCTTGAAATGGGGGCGGCTGTACAAAAAAACAATACATACATATTAATTTATATAGCGCTTTAACAACACCTGATGCTGTAACAAAGCTCTAAGATGGAAAAAAGGCAAATGCTGCCCCCTCGTGGTAGGGAATCAACTTTGCCAGAGGTCTGACCAGCGTTTTATTGGCACTCCTGCAAGAAAAACCAAAACTCAGAAACAAATTTGGGAATGGCGCGCCCCATCACACTTCAATTCCTGAATACATTCGGGAATGGCAGCGAATGAGTTAAAGTCCGACAATGGTGATCATTTGATTCAGAGTGAACTCGATTGAAATAATTTCCTGTGGGGAAGAAATGCCTCGTGTTTAAACAAACCGCGGTCACACAAAAGTACATCGCAATTTTTTTCTCGCCCCCCCCCCCCCCCCCCCCCCTCTCTCTCTCTCCATGGCTCATTGTCATGTTCCACAGGCACACCCCTTCTTTCGACACATCAATTGGGAGGATTTGTTGGCTCGTAAAGTGGAGCCTCCATTCAAACCTTTCTTGGTGAGTTTTAGGTGTAGTTCATTGTGCACCATTCATATTCCTTAAAATATCATCATTCAGAAGTCGAGATACCAATACACGCCTATGAATGTTTTTGATTTATTCTTCGTTCCGTCCCTTCTGATTTTTCAGCAATCAGCTGAAGACGTAAGTCAGTTTGACTCTAAATTCACCAGTCAGACGCCAGTCGACAGCCCCGATGACTCGACACTTAGCGAGAGCGCCAATCAAGCTTTCCTGGTAACTTCTGCTCATTGGACTCCTTTGGTGTCTTCATCAGAAAACACTCAATGTTCTCCCCTCCTGTCTTTTCAACACTTTTACAGGGGTTCACATACGTGGCTCCTTCGGTCCTGGAAAATATCAAAGAGAAGTTCTCCTTTGAACCCAAAATCCGTTCACCTCGACGATTCATTGGCAGCCCAAGAACGCCTCTCAGGTAAACAATGTTAGATGTTGTCATCTCTTGTCGCGTTGTGAATATGAAGTTAATATGGTGAGGAGGTAAAAAAAATAAATGATTAAATGTCATACATACGCGATCATTTCTAAAGGCCGACTTTCTAAGACATTCTAGATCTCATTAAATTGTCCATGTGTATCAAGGTTATTTTGATGCTATGTAAGGACAATAAGATATGATACGATTGCCCCCCATTCATGAGAACAAGTGACTTAAAATACTTGAAAGCAAGGGTGTCAAGCCACATTTTAGTTACGGTTGCCTCTCGAGGGCCGTTACGAATTTGGGGAGTCCATTAGAATGTTTCATCGCCTCCACATATTACATACACAACAAATTGCTGAATGACAAGTTTCCAATTCTGAAGTCAAGAATACTGTCTTCTTGTGGTTTGCATACGACAGTTTGAAATTTTGGTTTGGACTTTAGTGAGTATCATGAAACTTGACATGTTTGATTTGCTTTCACGGGCCGAATAAAATGATGTGGCGGGCCAGATTTGGCCCTCGGGCCTTGACTTTGACACGTTGCATTAAAGTATAATTGCTGTTTTATTTGTTTTTAAAAGAAAACAGGAATTCACCAATTGTGTTGAACTGCGCCACCGGGTATGAATTTATGCTTACATTGTCGTCACACGCTATTTCCTTATGTCTCCCTCTCTTCCTGCATCATTTCAGCCCAGTAAAGTTTTCGGGCGGGGACTGGCCGCGGAGCTCACTCCTCCTGAGCGGAGGATCCAATCTCCTTCAGTCACCTCAGGACCAGGCCATGGAAGTCTCCACCCCAGAGCAGATGGACGTGACCGCCAACTCAGAAGCCTCCGCACCTCTTCCAATTCGTCAGCCTACCGGGGTCAACCTGGCTCTGATGAAGCAACAAGCGTACCCCGTGGTGGCAAAAAGGCCCGAGCATTTACGTATGAACCTATGACCCAGCTCGCCTGCTTTGAGTTTATTTCTTGACTCTTTTTTTCATATTTTTAAGAAGCAAAGCAAAAAGGTATGGATGCTAGAGACAATGTCAATCAAATCTTGCCCATCAACACACTCTGCATGTGCTGTCACAACCCGGCACCGGAACGCCGGTCCGGGATGCCAGCAAGTGTTACCGTCTTGCATTGTGTTTGCAACGGTTCTCCACAGACGCTTCTGGTTTCTCCACATTTGATCCTTTCCCACCACAGCTTACCAAGCTTGGAGCCAAGAAGAACCAGAGTCATTTCAGAGGACCTGCAGGAAGAGATTTTAGCAGAAAGGATGATCTGCTGTTGCAGAAGCCATCCAAGTGCTTTGTGCTGAATGCCGTTGAAGAAGGTGCTCGTGCTGCTTGGAGACAGCACATAGATTCAATGGAAAAAAAATGATGCAATTGGATCGAAAGATGAAAATATATTGGTGGCTTTAGCTTGCATCAAATTTTGTGCTATGCATTAATTATGAATAAGGGCCTAAGTTAACATATCAGTTATGTTTTGGAAAAAAAAGTGGGCTTTTTACATTTTGGGGGACATTATGGGTTAAATGTATGAAAAAAGGCCAAAACTGAATTGATTTGCTCCCCCCTTTGAGATATACAATTGGATTATTGTCATTGGACTGTAATAATGAAGACACACTATCCCTTTCCCGTTGCCGACGGGTGAACTAGACGCTGTTTCCAGTTTGAATGTTCTCCCAAAAAGCTTGGGCTGCATGATTCGCTACCTCCATCGAGCCCCGTTGTTTGCGAGGACATTTGAATATTTCTGGTGACGCAAAGGGGAATTCTAATAAAATATACAAAAGAAATGTTTTGTGTATTCTGTGTGTAAGAGCACTTCTTATCCAAAGCCATAACTCACTATATTGAATGAAATCGATTTGATGTCATGACAACCCCAAGCTAGACATTTCCACAGATTGAAGTTGGAGAAATATTTTCATAATTTGAAACTTGTATGTACAGTAAACTTTTAGGAACTTCTTTTGACCGTCATCATCACAGAGACGAAATGTGAGTGAAGAAGAGCAGTGATCTGCACTGCATTTAGTTTTTGAAACCATGAAGCGTGAAAAATCAACACAATTTAACAGACCTCTTTATAGATAACAGCCCTGTCCCAATAAAAACGAATGTAATTTCCACATTCAACCACCCATCTATTTTTGAAACTGCTTCTCCCAGCTGTCTTCAAGTAGTAGGTAGGAGTGACACCCTGAACCGGTTGCCAGCCAATCACAAGCCACACACAAAACAAGCATTCATGCTCACACTCACATCTTGGGACAATTTAAAGCGTTCCATAAACCTGCATAATATATACCTTTCATACGTTCACTCCAAAGCACACAAAGAAACAATGTGATCCACCGACAACATTTCACTCTTTCTTTTCGATCAGTTAATAAAGAATAAACAGTAGGTGGTCAGACTGTGCCGTGGATGGGCTATGTAAACAGTCTTGTCATACAGTAGTGGATTAGTACTTGATCAGTACCAACTCTGCGGCTGCTTCCGTCGTCAAAGAAACAAGGCAACTGATGGAAAACAAAATAAAAAAATAAAAATTCAGTATCCAGCATTCCGATGTCTGTTTGGAGCAGATCAGTCATAATTTGTAACGACTCGGCATCTCCACGCAGCTGGACTGTGCTCCTGCAGCCTCTTCATTTTTGGCCCTAACCAGACCCACCAGGCAAAACCAATCAGTACGCACACCACTGACTCCACGTAGTAGCCATCCAGCGTTGTGACACAGGCGCCACCCTCCTTGATGCACAGCTGGAAATGAGAATTAGCGACACTGACTACTTTTTCTTTACACAGTCGAGGCAGCATTCAACTCGTTCAATGCAAAAGCAGAATGACTGCTGCACTACAATGCTCCTTAACCATCCAAGTAGCGTCACAATCCCCAATAATAGCTTAGCGTGACTCGTAATACGTATGTAGTTTGGCACGATACAATTCTAGAAAGCACAAGCCACACCCTTACCCCAACGGCTTCCGACGAGGCACAAGTTTGCCCAACAGCGCCACCCTGACACTCTTTCCAGGTGAGGGGATCCACCAACCAAAGCGCAAGAGTGGAGGGCCAGTTTCCTCCCAGGTTAGTGACTGTGTTCAGCAGCGTCATGTAGGTGCCACCTATGAACGGGTCGCTCACTTTGGCGTGGAAAGCCATGCCGGCGACATACATGCTGTACAAAGCCACCTGTGAGCGGGAAGATTCAGTTACTACCTCATAGTCGTTTACGATCATTTCAGTAAGTCATTTAATGAAAGAAACAGTCATAGTTTGATGGGAATAAAAATGTTAAACGTGAAAGGGTGAAAAACTAATAATTTTTGAAGAGTAATTAATGTTGGAGTCCCGTATTTTCCGGTGTATAACGAGCACCAGAGTATAAGGCGCACCCCCAATGAATGGTGTATTTTCAAACTTTTTCAATAACTGAAAAAAACGTTTTCCAAATAAAATATATGAATACACAGACGTTTTCCAACTATAAGGCACACCAAACTATAAGGCGCTACAGCAGAGGCTGGGATTACCCACTACTTCTTCTACAGGGGGAAATGGAGTCGATGGCTGCTGACAGTAGTTGCGAGACCTGTTGTGGCTCAATATTACTTCGCATAAAAGTTGTACCTGCGTACAAGGTGCAGGGTCATCGTTTATACACTGGAAAATACGGTACATATCATGGGGGTCCATTATAGCTATACAAATAAGACCACCAATTGCCCAACACTGCAATTTTGTATTGTCTGCACTATAAGGCGCACCTAAAAGTCTCCAATTCTTTTTTCAAAATCCCAACATGCGCCTCATAATCCAGTGTCCCTTATATATGGAAATGTTTTAGAATATGTCATTCATTGATGGTGCGCCCTATAATACAGTGCTCCTTATACATATATGGAACTGTTTTTAAATATGTAATTCATTGAGGTCCGCCTTATAGTGCGAAAATAAGGTAGTTGTGATTTTCTAACTCGACTCAGGTAAATCCTCAATGAATGTCTGGGCCAGATTTCTGATGGGAATTTAAACAAAACAGATAACAAGTATCCAAGTAACAGATCACCTGATGCACCGCATAGCTAAGCAGCACAACGCCATAGTAGTAAACAGGGAAGCCTTCTTCTTGTTTCACGCTTGGCGTCCACGCAACAAGCAGAGCGAACTCCAGGCCAATGATTAATCTGCAAAAACATAACACTTAACCGAACGTTCAACGCAATGAACGCTCTGCTTGTTTGTGGTCGTAAGAACCTTAAAGGGAAAGCCTTGTAGAAGACATCCAGCGGTCTGGGCCCCGCTGTGTATTTACTGATCAACACCGGTAGAAGGATCTGCAGAGGCACCATGGGCACAGCCAGCAACGCCAACTGTGCCTTGGGAACGCCGGCCTCCACCAACTTCAGCCCGGTCACCGCATCGGCTGCGGAGAAGCCGATCTGAAACAAGTGTGAAAGAGCAACGAACCTAAGAGGAGTTCTTGCAGAGGTAAATTCTTGTGTTGAAAGAGTGCTTACTTTGGCCGTGAGAAGTAGCGCACAGAAGGTAAAGACCGCCGGCATCTTGATGATCGTGAACAGCAACTTGTAGGTTTGGAAAACACCTTGGGTTTCCTCTGGATCTTTCCTCCTGTCTTCGCTTCGTTCGTTCTCACTTTTTAAAATGGCAACCATCGTTGTGGACACCAGGAAAACAACTCCCCAGAAAAACAAGAAGTCTGCAGCCCAAAAACAAATGCTATACAGTGATACTTTGGCTTACGAACACTTTAGGTCGCAATTTTTTTGCCGAACGAACATTAAATTTGTGAGAATACAATCTTGGCATACGAACTAGTTTTCGGCGGACGAACCAAACCACACGGTCGAACAGCGCCACGGTGGCTGGCAGGCTAGTTTTCCACACCCACTTTTGTTGAGTGCAGACGGGGTTTGTTATCGAGTGGAGTACTTTTGCTATTATGGGACCGAAAAAGACCCCACCACAGGCTAGTGTTAAGCCGAAGAGGACACAAAAGAAAATTACTGTCGAGCAGAAGAAGGATCATCGAAAAAACATGAACGAGGTGTGCGTTTGTGTGACTTAGCGTCCCAGTACGCTAAGTTGATCATTGCTACGTGTGGCTAAGGGTGTTTGTGTTGTCGAAGAAACGGTCTCAGGCAATAGAAGAGGTTGAAAAACTTTTGTTGATTTGGATTAACAAAAAGCAGCTAGCATGGGACAGTGTGTGTGAGGGTATTATCGCCGAGAAAGCACGGCAACTTCACTTGGATATCATCAAGAGGCAACTACATCAACGACCACCACAAAGGTAAATAAAACAACGTTATTATACAGTAGAGTTTATTTGTTTCATTACAATCCAATAGCACATATAGGATATTTTGTGTAGTTTTAAGGCTTATTTAGTAAATAAATGTTCGGCAGACGAACTTTTCGCCCTTCACGCACTTTCTGAGAACCAATTAAGTTCGTAAACTGAGGCATCACTGTACGTCAAAAATTAGAGCTGTGCGACATTCGCAGATGCGGGAAACTTACTTGCCAAGGTGACAATTCCAGTCTGCTTGGGC
Source organism: Hippocampus bargibanti (assembly GCF_051943395.1). NCBI lineage: Eukaryota > Metazoa > Chordata > Actinopteri > Syngnathiformes > Syngnathidae > Hippocampus > Hippocampus bargibanti. The sequence goes on from NC_142747.1 coordinate 9,002,176, forward strand.
TCTATTCTGAGGTATTTGTTGCAAAAGTCGGCAGATTCCAGAGCCAAAAAGAGCACGTTACCCAGGAAATAGCCAGCTGTCTGGCCCACCGAGTTGCATGTCGACGCATATCCGACATTCTCCCTGGATAGCATTGTCAGTGCCCAACCATCAACAGCTATGTCCTGGTGACGACAGCAGTAGAAAGTTTTCTTTTAAAAAAAGCCATCTCCAAAAATTGATTTTTATTGTACAACGGAATAATTTAATCTATTTTTAGATTTGTTCTCGTACCTCATAATTTTGACAATTGTTCTCATGTTGTCCTGTAATTAACATTTTTTTCTCACTGAATAACTACTTCTCAGATAATTTTACTGCATTACATTTATTATAGTGTTTTATTGGTTTATATGCAGTTATGACTTCAGGTTAAAATGACATGTAGTATGACTGGCTATTTTTTTATTTCGTATTTTTATTCTCTTTGCTGCTCAAAATATTTGTTCTCCTTTCTATAGGTTTATTATGTCTCTCTTTTTCATCGAGTTGTTTTTTTAATTCCCACTTTATGTTCATGACTAAATGATTTCAGTACATTTTTGAGTATGGTAATGGCATTGTCATAAACCTGAACCATACATTATGAATATGCCTGACAATCATGACACTTGTGGATGCTTACCTGTGTGGCTGCTAGAAAGGCAAGCATGAAGAAGACAGATGTCAATGCCCACACATTAGGGCCTCCTTCACTCTGCAGCAGCGAGTCAACTCTTAGAGAAAGGTAGAGCATGAAGAGGCCCAACAGATACTGTGTGGGTACCAGCCAGGATTTTCTACAGAAACAGAGAAGTGCAACTTGTATAAAAATACATAAATAAAAGCTTCCAGTGATCGTGGAAGCAAATCTCACTAAGTTTCTTATTACCTTCTACCAAACTTGTTGTAGTAGAGCGCATCCACCAGTGGTGCCCATAAAAGCTTGAGACTAAATGGCCAAAAAACAAAGCTAAAAACAGCTTGGTCCTTGTAGCTGACATTCTTACTCTGTAGGATCAATGGAATGCTGCCAGCCAGTCCAAGGGGAATGCCTTGCAGCACATAGAGGAAGAGAAGGAGCAATACGTTCCCCAATTCGGTCTGAATACCCCGGGGGTCTCTAAGATGCATCCTGTCCTCAGAGTCTGATCCTGCAGTTAGGCTGTCCAGTTCCCCATCGAATAACGGCTCTGAGATGACCATCTCTGTCCTCTCTGTGTCCTTCAGGTTTTCAGAATGGGGGAGGCCCACATCTACCTTCATTCTCTGCCGCACATTTTTATGTGTAATTAGATTGGGATTACTGGGTTCCATGGTAGTGACAGGGACATCCACTCATCAAACCTGAAAAAAATAAAATAAAGATATTGTTTGACTTGACTTAAATAAAACCGCAAACAAGTCCAATGACTCAATTTTGTCTTTGTCGAGCTCTGTTGTAAATAATGCTGGTGAAATGGGTGGTGAGATAGAGCGGTAGGCATTTGCTCAATTAAATAATGTTGTGTGAATAGACTTCTTTTAAAATCGTGCTAGGGCAGCCAGTACTTTTGTCACATAAATTAAAAAAATACAATTTGCTAGTGCAAATTTGTGTTTTCACCAAAGAGCAAAAAAAGTATCACACTTAATACAAGCAATAAAATAAATTCCATAGACGCGTCAAACAGACAGAAGTTGGGATGGGTGTGCAAATACGAAGGTCAATCGTGAGAAGAAAGTCAATCATATGCCAGCATGCATACCTGATTGCGATGACTGCGAAACAAGCGACATGCTAATCATAAACTAAAAAAAAGCACACAAGAGAAGCCACATTAAACATCATGACTAAAAGTGAATTTGTTGGTCGGCAGGAAATATAACAAAACAAAGCCAGCAACACACAAAACACCAGAAAGCCTACCGTAGAGGTTTGACAAGTCACATTAGAAAAAAAAATAAGAACACGGACGTCAGACGCATCAGGAAGTATGTTTGTGCAACATTCAAATGTATCCGACTCACTACAGCTGACGTGTCAAAACTGAACTGAATCATTGATTCCGTTCGTGTCACGTGTCCTACGATGACGATTGTAGAATCATCGTGAGTGCGTCACTCTTGTAGTAAATCAAACTCAACGTTGCTTTTTTTCTCCCTTTCTTTGTAGTGTGACTGGGCCTTGAGATTGGGGTTTGTGATGTCTCAAAGTTTAAAGAGTAAAGGGACATTTAAAGCTTGGACGATGGCTCAAGTCAGTCAGTTTTGCGTCTTTTGATTGGATTGGATTGGATTCGATTGGATTTGCCTTTATTAGTCTCGCAGTGGAGAAATTTACATTTCACAGCAGCAAAGTTATGGATATGAAAGTAGAAAAACAAAATACATGAGCTTCTGTAAAGGCAGCCACTGTCGCGGCGCCGTTTTGAAGTCAAAATAACATAAAAAAAAACTAAACAACAAGTCAAGTCAATGACTTTAACAAACATAATAAACATGAAAACGCCAATTTGCCGGGAGAGGGGAGCCGCTGCGTGTTCACGCGCCGCCATCTTGGGAAAATAATAATAATAATAACCAATAACATGACAACACAAAGACACAGAGAGTCATTCATTCTTAAGCATTTTCTGTACCCTCTTTGTTACACAACGCAGTTCCACATAAAAGAGGAGAGGATAAAGCGCCTCATATTAACCCTCATATTATGTTAAGGGGTCAATTTTACCGATTTCCATTTTCCTTTTCCTTTCTTCAAAACAGTTCTAAAATATCCTAATGGGATAGAAAATATGTTGTCTCTCTTTTCAAGTATGTTTATAACATATCAGAAACAGTTGTTGGTGATGTCACCACCTATTATTTGACTGTTTTGTAAGGAATTTTACATCTGGGTAAAAATGACACACAATATAATCATGATTTTTCCCCCCTCAACATAATATGAGGGTTAAATAACAGTGTTTCTTTTCCCCTTAACTAGTGAATTGTTGCAACACCTTGGCTGCATCAGATAAGCATATTAATTAACGGTGAATATAGTTTTCCAATTTGACTGATTCAATACTCAAAATTTCATGATGAAAAACATCACTCCTATCAGTCTTAGCCTATGCTGAATCCTCAAGGGTTTTGATTGGGCCGAGCAGTTCTGAGTGTGAGTGTTCAAGTGTTGGCATGGGAAGAAAACTCCACATAGATTGTATCCCTTCTCGTATGTTTTGTACTATATTGTTTTTTAAGTACTCCTGCTTCCTCGACATTTATTCTTTCATAAAAATAAAACAGTTGCAGCATAGCTAAAGAAAGAGATACAATGTGGGTCCAAGGTGAGGTTGCCACCTTTTATACAAAAACAATTACCTTTGAATTTGATGTTTTTAAACCACACAAACCCATGTTCTCTTCACAACCACAAAAGTGCGACCATTAAAAAAAGCAGCATATTGCAGACCTCAAGAAAATGTGAGTCACTTTCAGGGGAATTTGTGACTGTGTATACAATACAATACTGTACAATATTTATATTCATCCATCCATCCATCCATCCATTTTCCGTACTGCTTATTCCTCATTAGGGTCGCGGGGGGTGCTGGAGCCTATCTCAGCTGTCTTCGGGCACGAGGCGGGGGACACCCTGAATTGGTTGGATTGGATTGGATATGCCTTTATTAGTCTCACAGTGGAGAAATTTACATTTCACAGCAGCAAAGTGATGAAAGGAATGAAAGTAGAAAAACAAATAACATGAGCTGCTGGAAAGGCAGCTACTCTCGCGGCGCCGTCTTGAAGTCAAAAGAACAAAAAAAAACTAAATAACAAATAATATGACAGCATAGAGACAATATGACAAAACAAAGACACAGAGAGACATTCATTCTTCAGGACTTGCTGTACCCTCTTTGTGATGACATGAAGCAGTTCTAGATGGATCAGGGACATCATGGTGGAAAGTGCACGTCGACTACAAGCTAAATGTTGAAAGCAAACACGCAGCTGTAGCATCCATTGACGAAAAGAGATTGTCTCACATCTCCTTTTCCACATAAATCTGCTTCAATTCCAAGCCGCAACAGTTCCACATACGCATCGGCGCTCTGCGCTGACGCTCCTTCCTTCTTCAGAATCAGAATCAGAATCAGAATCATCTTTATTGCCAAGTATGTAGAACACACAAGGAATTTGTTTCCGGTAGAACACGCTGCACTAGTATCGTTGTCAAAAAAAAACTGCTAAGTGGCACTATACAGTTCCATTTTGGCTACTGTTGAAAGAGTTCAAAGAGTTAATGGCATGGGGGAAGAAGCTGTTTAAATGTCTGCTGGATTTGGTTATCGCGGGTTCCCCAAGCCATGCATCCATCTAGCCGCAGACTGTCCAACAGCACTGACCTTTCCGCTAAACAAAGCGGGGCTGTGAAGATGCTGCCCATTACAGGCGCAAAAAAGCACAATGGCCCCTTTGGTGTCCAGCGATGGCAGTCGAATGGCTCCGACATTCCTCCCACTCAAAAACAGTACTGGCATATTCATGCTGCCGAAAAGGCAGCATGACTCAGCACAGTCTCCTCCTTGATGAATGTCGTGGTCAAAAATGCTGAAAAACAATCTGTATGCATTCCACACGATGCACAACAACACAAAGTGACAAAAGAAAACACAAAACAAGACAAAAACAACCAAAAAAAGCAAGGCTCATGAGAGCACTTGCTGAGGCTGCCTACTCAGGCGCCATCTTGGACTTCATGACAGCCAATCGCAAGGGGTACAACTGTCACTCTCACGCTCACACCTAGGGACAACTTGGAGTGATCAATCTGCCTGCCATGCATGTTTTTGGAAAGCGGAAGACCCGGAGAAAACCCACGCCGGCCTGGGGAGAACATGCAAACTCCACACAGGGAGGCCGGACCGGGACGCGAACCGGCAACCTCCGCACTGTAAAGCCGGTGTGCTAACCACTCGACTACCAGGCCACCCATATTTATACTCATGCTTATAGTATATACATAAACAGTAGTATATGCTTATATTCATTTTCTGAGTCTCTGTCCGGTATAAAATCACAACAAGTGTATCTCCATGTTCAAACGGCCTCTTTGCAAAGCACACAATACAGCCATCACACTTTTCAAATCGAAGGTTAATGAGTGCCATCATGCTCTGCCTTGCAGTTGCTATGAGTGCATGTGATGCTGCTTATCGCCACGGATAGCATGTGACAAGTCACAGGCATATTTGAAGATCAGATGAGAGCAGCCTTGACTATATGTCTTTGTCAGTGCTGCCTTTTACTTAGTCGGTGCTATATTTTGTACCGCTTAGTGTTTTCTTATGCCTACTGTTATTTACCATTCTATTGTGTCAAGATTGCATTTTTGGAAAACATATATCAAAATAATTGGTGAAATAAGAAAAACAAACCTAATTTGTTACCCCATTGTTTATTTTTAGAATATATAAATACAGTATCTTTAATAAAAAATTATTGTATTTTTGGGAAACAGAATAGGCAGATTGTTGATGTATTTAGTCCACAAATGTGACACTTCTGTGGTTTGGTGTTATCAATAAATAAAACGGGTTTTCTTACTCGTTATACAACTGAATGTTACTCATATCAGAATCAGAATACCTTTATTCATATGTTCAAATGTACATCTTTGTGAAATTCCCAAATCAGGCCCAGTCAATTAGTCAGTTTAGGGCTATCCAACACCGCCCCCCCTCTCACAGTGCCTCAAGTCTGTCTCTCGCCCTCCCTCTCTCCCTCCCTCTCTCCCACTCACAGAGAACAGCGAGGCGAAAAGCGGAGCGCTCATTCCGCCACACAACAGTCCCCTCCATGGCTATGTGCAACGGAGACAGCAAGGTCGGTGGAGCCGGTAGCAGCAGGAAAAGCAGCAGCAGCAGCAGCAGCCGCCGCTGTTGATATGACATTAGTCGCTCCTGTGTTGTGGTTTCACATATGGCCTTTATTGATTTGTGTGGAAAGTTGGGAGACCGTGTTTGTTAACATTAGGGTTGTGTACGTCGCCCGATGCCTGTTGCCGCATTACGTGAACATGTTGCTAAAGTCAAGGGTCGTCTATCAAACTCGTGGATCTTTGATAACGTTGACTACTAATAACGCTTAGTTCGCTATAACGCTGCACCCTCACCATTTTAAGTCACCGCGTGGGTTTAGCATAGCTCCGCTAATTTAGCCGAGCTTCTTCCAGTACGTGCTAACATGCTAAATGCTCATTCTTGTTTATTTTATTTTGACCGTCCACTAGGATGCGACACTGGTACAGTTTATTGGCGTGATCAGCTTAATTGAGAAAATTGAACTTATGCCATCGGTATCTCATGAAAAGGCATTGCTTCTCATCTTTGATAGTTTGGAGTGACACTAAACGTTTGGCTTGCTAATTTTGTTCTTTCGAGCACTCAGTGTCACAAACTTGGAGCGATGATCATGTCTGGTCTTAATAGTTTTATAACATTTTTTTTGCGGGCTTGGTAATGTAAACATTTCTTCCTTTCTTTAATAATAATATGATTATTAATTTGAGTGTCGCTGTCAATGTGAGACACCCCGGAACGTCATTGACGATGGTGTTTGGAGGGGCACTTCACTGATGTGAGCGAACCGAGTGTAGTATAAACCACGTGGGTTCATGTTACTTGACTGTTATCGTTCATGTCATTTTTCATAGTCCAATTGTTGGTTGGTATGTTATTTATACAGCCAATAATGCGTATTTTTATGGATCCTGGTAATCGTTCTTTGCATCTAATCGGTAGGTAGCCGTGTTTCCCAAACATTGCCGGCTGGAGACCCATATTAGAAGTGGGGCCTCTCCGGACACACCGTTTATACAAAATCATAGGGTCGCCATAGGGTTGACATTTGTGTCCAGCTTTAAAAAATGGCCACCATTTTGACTAAATATTAGGACTGATGCACGGTTTACAGGTAGTTGTTTAATTTGTGAGGACTAATGCTCATTTGTAGTTAACATTGTTTTTGTACTTGGAAGTGATTCTTAGAGACTAAACTGCATGCAAATGAAAAATAATTACACTAAATGCAGTCTTATCATGGGCAATTTTTGCTACCTTTGTAATGATACAAAGGTGGCAATAAAGCACAGACATTACGATCAAAGATTTTTTACTATCTTGACTGAATTACTTGACCCATTATCCACTGTAAATTAATACATAATTAGCAAAGTTGAAACATAAATTTGTGACATTCTCTCACTCATATGAGTTGCATGTGATTCTCCTAATAAGCCGAATGCCTTCAGCTCATTTATTGAGACCTAGTCAGTCACATGCCATTGATAAGGACAAGCTACGGTCAGTTACATAACTCGGGTGAGAGTAGAAAGTAAAATTGAATCTCGATTGAGTCAAGAAGTTACTTCGCAATAATGACAAATGTGACTTAGACTGTGACTCTTGGCTGCAGATTGCCATCGTGGAGCAGAATGGGTCACATGAGGGAGCCGTGGCGATCCTGGATGCTGGGGCCCAGTATGGCAAGGTCATTGACCGACGTGTGCGGGAGCTGTGTGTGCGCTCAGAAATCCTCCCATTAGAGACGCCCGCCTTTGCTATTCGGGAACAAGGTTACAGGTGAATAGATAAAGCATTCCGCTTAATTTTCCAGAAAGGATTGAATCTACCTGTCTCTGTATTTACAGTATCATCCCTGTCAACTTATACGTTTTCCCCGTATTTTATAAGTTTTTTTTTAACATTTCAAATAATGTAGGGCGTACTACAACTTTTCTACGGAAAAATGTGAACCGATATTACAAATTATACTACTATTGTCATGGCAAACCGGCAAAAGTAATCCTCAATTGTATTTTTTTTTTTATCGCTGCGTACGGTTGGATTGATGAAGGCATAAAGTGCGGTGAGCTGCCTGCATTTCCGCTTGTTAGCATTATTTTATCATTTCAAATAATGTACAGCATACTCCAACTTTTATCCGGGGAGTTGTAATCATTTATAAGAGCAGCTATTAGCCAAGGTTGACATGTATGCAGTATACACTTACACACTTAGATGTGGTGGGTTTTTGAAATACATGTAGATCTTTTGGAATACAGTAAAGTCTCGTTATATCGATATCGGATATATCGATAGTCCCGGTTATATCGATACTATTTCTATGCACGCACGAAGAAAATTACATGCAAACAGGGTCGGATATATCGATAGTCCCGGTTATATCGATATTTTTTCGGACTCCCTTGAATATCGATATAACGAGACTTTACTGTATATATTTAAAAAATACAATAAAGGGCTTTTTCCCTGTAATTCTATTGCGCTGCCAGTCTTTTGCGTTCTAATGTTCATATTTTTTTCTAGGGCAATCATCATTTCAGGGGGCCCTGCTTCTGTGTATGCAGAGGATGCACCATGGTTTGACCCTGCTATATTCACCATTGGAAAGCCTGTCCTGGGGATTTGCTACGGAATGCAGGTACATGCTGTTCTTTTTTGAGACTTTTACAAGATTTCTGATCCTTCTTCCAATAGGACCAGGGTGTATAAAGATGTATACACCAAATATCACCATCATGGCCAACATTCAGCACTTTAAAGGATAACCGACGTCTCCGGACAAGTTGTGTCCATAATTTGTAAAATTGCTTCAAATGACTTCTACTGAGCCTATTTTACAAAGATTCCACCACATGTAGCTATAATTTGCGTTTTAAGACTTGTGCTGAACATTCCGGAAGTCTTGTTTTTGAGTTGGTGACAAGTCCTCACCCTACGTCACTGAAGGAACACCCCTCACCGAGGAAGGACATGCCTTGCATCGCCTGAATGCATTTTGCGGTACTTTGTTTGGTCTGAAAACTTCGTGTTGATCCGTGTTGATGGCGAAATTAGAAGGAAAACACATAAATAACGCAATGGTGAATCGTTGTATGTTACACCGAGACAACTCTTTGATATTCGTTGACAAAAATTCCAAGGTGAAGAATAAAACTATTTCCAAGGGAGCTCTGCCACCATCTTCTCCATTTTCTGTGACACTACACGTCAGTCTTGATCACTCAAAATGACCCCGAAGACCTTCTTTAATCGATTGCAAACATTGGTACTTTCCTCTTCAGAACTATTTGAATCATATTCATAACTGGATGTGTAACAAGAAAGCATCTTCTCCGCATCTGAAGCCATTGTTTTGTCTCGAGCAAGGCAAGACGTCTTGGTGTGACGTCACAAACTGGGGGCGGGACTTTCTGAAAATTCATAATTCGCAGCTCAATTTTTAGCAGATTTTGGACACTTTAAGTCATTTTTATTGGTGTTTTGCATTTGACTAAAAATATCACCCTGCGTGTTTTGGGTATTTTAGATGCTATAAAAGTTTTTCTGATGTCAGTTAGGAAACAAAAAAGTGATGTTGGTTGTCCTTTAAACTTTAGTGCTGTGCTGAAATTTAGAAAATATATGGAAAAAAACCTATTTCTTTTAAGTGTATATGTGAATACATATACTGCATCGACCATTTCTTGAAGTCCAAGTGTAAATGTATTGAACTTGAAGTTAATTACAACTGAACTGGTGGTGATTATTTCACTTACCACTATGGCAGGGGTGTCAAAGTCATTTTTTGCCGCGGGCCACATTGTAGTTATGGTTTGGTATGGAGGGCCGTTATGAATTTGGGGAACCCATTAGAATGTGTAAATCCCTTCAAATATTACATATAGAGCACACAGCAAATTAAAGAATAACTCATTTTCAAATCTGTAGTCAAGAATAATGACTTATTGTGGTTGACATCCAAAAATATGAAATTTTGGCTCAGATTTTAGCAATCATGGAATTTAACTAGTTTGATTTGCTTTCACGGGCCGAAAAAAAATGATGTGGCGGGCGGGTGATTTGGCCCGCGGGCCTTGACTTTGACACCTGTGCACTATGGGGAACCTTCATACCACTAGTATGCGTACCACAGCGCATACAATTTATTTCATCTTGCTTCATGGGCACATTGAGACTACTGTGTTATATTGACGCAACAAACTAAAATGAAATGTTTTAAAACATTTTCCTCTGTTTCATTCCTAGATGATGAACAAAGTTTTCGGTGGCACAGTTCACAAAAAGTGTGTCAGAGAAGATGGAGTGTTCAGTATTGGCGTGGACAACACCTGCTCACTCTTTAGGTAGTCCTTACACTTTTTCTTTTTGTCTCATCTTTTACAACCCAGTCGGTGAATGTATAGTGCAGGAGGTGTCCAAATATTTTCTGTCGGGAAGATTTAAGCGCCACGTTGGCATTCTTCACCTTTTAATTTAACGTGACAAAATTAATTACCCTAGTATAGATGGGGGAATAAACATTTAATTACTGCACTGTCTGACACTGACAGTTTTCCTTAAAAAGTTGACAGTCTATACCTATTTATCTTTTTCTAACCAGAGGCCTTCAGAAGGAGGAGGTGGTTCTACTGACCCATGGAGACAGTGTGGATAAAGTGGCTGATGGGTTTAAAGTTGTGGCCCAATCAGGAAACATCATTGCCGGTGAGTGTTAACCCTTTACTGCCTGAATTATTTTCTACTTAGAATGTTTTTTTCTTCTGTTCAGTTTTTATGGTCACTGATGGATATAATAACATATTAGTAGCTTCCTTTTTTTATTATTTTTCAATAATGTAGAAAATTTGAGCCTAAGAAAATTTGTGCCTAATTTGGCACAATCGCCATGAAAGACCTATATTGAGTGGGTGCCTTTTTTGGAACATATGTCAAGTGCAACTTCAAAGACTAGACTTTTACCCATATGACATCTTTTTATTAAAATAATAAAATACATAAAATATTTACATAAAATACATACATAATTCACATAAAATGTTTACATAAAAATACATATTTCCTTTACAGATAAAGAAAACTAGCTAATAACCATGGAATAATGCAAAGCAGTTCTTGTGATGATTCAAACAAAGATTTACATTGCATTTTTTGCTGTAAATATTAGCTTTCACCGAGCATGTGCCATGCTTGCACCTGTTGCAGTTCTTTGCAACATATGGAACATGAGCTATGTTGTCAAACCGAATACTGTATCATCGGCGGGAAAATAACCTCAATGTCTTTTAGCTGTGGTTCAGCTGAACAATCGGTTGAGCCTCACTGTGCCACAACACCAGATTTTTCTTGTTGCCAAATGTTGGAGTAAGGGGATACATGTAAACCAATTATCAAAATACAATCGATGATTGTTTCCCGGTTGGATGTTTTGAGCCAAATGGAGCACAACATTTTAGGTCACTCTCGGATCGCGAACCTTGGAGTCACTGACTGGATCTAACGTTCCTGTATGTGGAATGCATACATGTAGCCATCATAACCTGCCAGCACAAACAACTTGAAACCCCAGTTCATTGGTTTATTTGGTAGATACTGCTTGAGTGTAAATCTACCTTCATAGAGTACAATTTGTTCATCAATTGACAAACGCTGTGACTTGGGTAATTCTTGAAACTTTTATCATTGGCCTTACTTTGTGCAAGGGATCATCATTTGGGCTTCCCCGAGTTCCTTGTTTTGTGTTGTCTGCTGTATGCAAGTTCCTTTTTATAATTTCAAAGCGATCCCTTGACTACAGTACATTCTGCAGCATAATCAGTTAGTGGAGATAGCTTTCAAGCCCAATGCATCCGAGATTGAGAAACAATATATCAATCCCAGCCACTTCTCAAGTTCTTCTTTGGCGAGACACAGGGGCTTATTGATGTCATTTAGCATTGCATAGAATTTCAACTGTTCAACAATAATATCCATCATTTTTTTCATCGAAAATCCCTTGAAAATATTTGAATTGTGATACAAGTTCATCAATGCAACAGTCACGACTGTCCGATGCCAAAATGTCTTCATCAACATGGTCATCTATTTCATTCTCATCAGGATCTGGAAAGATATACAGTACATGGGTATTTTAGAAAAATTGGCACAGCAACATTCAAAAAAGCAAAAACTATACCAAACTAACCATTTGATCTCAATGCTCTGATCTTACCGTGAAATGGGCATATCTTTCCTTACATTACATCACAAACAGAATTTCAGTCCTTTCAGATGCTTTATCTTCAAGTCAAAGTACTGTATTTGAGAATGTGAAATGCACATACAGTAGTGGGGACTATTTTGTCCACTAGGTGGCAACAAAACCTTACATAACACAAGTGGAAATGCAACCTATTACGTTCTTCAAAACAATCATTTCTACATTTTCTGATTACAAATTCTTTCTCTCATATGATTTTACTTGACATGCCAATCTAATGTCCTCAAGGCCTTCAGAAGTAATTTTGCTGTCTTTGATTTGCCCCAAATAAAATATAGACTTTTAGCTTTTCCTGTATTTTTTTTCACAGAAACTTCTAAGTCAGGGGTGTCAAAGTCATTTTTTTGCCGCGGGCCACATTGTAGTTATGGTTTCCTCTCGAGGGCCGTTATGAATTTGAGGAACCCATTAGAATGTTTAAATCCCTTTACATTACATATAGAGCACACAGCAAATTAAAGAATAACTCATTTTCAAATCTGAAGTCAAGAATAATGACTTTTATTGTGGTTGACATCCAAAAATATGAAATTTTGGCTCAGATTTTAGCAATCATCATGGAATTTATCAAGTTTGATTTGCTTTCGCGGGCCGAAAAAAATGATGTGGCGGGCCGGATTTGGCCCGCGGGCCTTGACTTTGACACATGTGTTCTAAGCGTTGCACCTGCTCCTACCATGTTACACGGTCTTTTGGAAATAGGAAGTGTTAAATTTGTACCAGACATTATGATGAAAATGTTTTAAGTTTTCTAATTTCTGTTTAGGATCTAACAAAAAAAAACATATGGACCTCCGTTTCAACAATTATATTGAGAATGCAAAGTTATGAGGTACAGCTATTAGTGTAAAACGCACCATTCACTTACAATTATTGTACCAGACATTATGATGAAAATGTTTTAAGTTTTCTAATTTCTGTTTAGGATCTAACAAAAAAAACATATGGACCTCCGTTTCAACAATTATATTGAGAATGCAAAGTTATGAGGTACAGCTATTAGTGTAAAACGCACCATTCACTTACAATTATTCGCATCGGGTACCCAGTCAGGATCAACAATATCATCATGAAAATAGCGTTAGCACGCCGAATGTTCTACATTCGGGACACTACCTATTTTTAATATTTCTTGGTAAATAAACAAGTTAGCGTTAGTTTATGCATTTCAGTATCAAGGTAAACCTCTTCTGAATAGCTCATAAAATCGTCACAACATATACTTACGTGATATTTGATCCGTGACGAGAAGTAGAAGGAGCTTTGAAGATGGAGGAGCGCACGTGGTGTTGCGCAAGAAGGAGATGATGTCACTGACGCTCTTAAAGGCAAAGCTGCACATAACCTGTGTTAAAGGGACATGTAACTTGTGCTGCATCAGTTCCAATCGACCTTTAATTTTTTCGATCTATAAGCACTTATCTTTAGTGTACCAAATATGACCCAATCGTCTGTAAAGGGTTAAATACATACTTCACAACTTTGATAATGAATTTTGCTCAAACTCTGCATCTGTTTGCTGTACCAGGTATTGCCAATGAGCAGAAGAAGCTCTACGGAACTCAGTTTCACCCAGAGGTCGACTTGACAGAGCGTGGCATGGACATGCTTCGCAACTTCCTCTTTGAGATTGCAGGATGCATGAGTAATTTTACTGTCCAGAACCGACAGCAGAGCTGCATCAATGACATCATAGAAAAAGTTGGCAAGTCCAAAGTGTTGGTCAGTGCTGATTCTGATGCCACATTGGGGCATTATTCATACATGTATTTATTATTTTGCTATTTTGTCCAAATTCACACGGTGAAGCAAAGTGCTTTTCTGGCTTCACTTCTTTTTTCGTTGCGTATGTGATGTCGGAGTGACTTATTCACCGTCCTGACCCGGTCTACAATGATTTCCGCAGGTGCTGTTGAGCGGTGGTGTTGACTCGACTGTATGCACGGCCCTGCTCAACAAAGCTTTGAACCAGGACCAAGTGATTGCGGTTCACATTGACAATGGTTTCATGCGGAAGAGAGAGAGCCAGAGCGTAGAGGAAGCCCTCACCAAATTAGGCATCAAACTTAAAGGTGGGTGCGCTGTGAATGAAGAAATATGGTTGTTATTTAGTCTCATATGTCAAATGCCATGTGGTGTTTGTATAATCGAATCCTATTTTGGGGTTTTTCCATCTTTCACAATGTTTCACAATCTTTCCATCTTTCACAGTGGTGAATGCCTCGCACACGTTCTACAATGGGACAACAACACTTCCCATCTCGGAGGAGGATAGGACTCCTCGGAAACGGATCAGTAAGACCTTGAATATGACCACCAACCCTGAAGAAAAAAGGAAAATAATTGGGGATACTTTTGTCAAGGTTGGCTCACCAAACTAATCTCTTTGACATTCACTTTCATCTTCATGTTTTCAATCATGTGTATGCTGACTTTGTTTTTGGCTTATTTTGCTTTTTGGTTGACACTTTGCGGATCGTGTGGTTTTTCCAGGTGGCAAACGAGGTAATCGGAGAGATGGATCTGAAACCAGATGAGGTTCTCTTAGCTCAGGGGACCCTGAGACCCGATCTAATTGAAAGCGCGTCCCATCTTGCCAGTGGCAAGGCAGAGGTCATAAAAACACACCACAATGATACCGAGCTCATCCGCAAACTCAGAGATGAGGTACTACAGAGGCAGAAATTTGTTTATTGTATATTAATTAAAAAAAGACTGCATACATTGAAGATCTATCGTTATTTATGAGGGAGAATGTGATGCAAGAGTCATTAAAATGGAGATTTTGTCAATTCATAACCAGCTTTCTGTGGATCCTGCAACTCTAAGCGTGTTTGTTTTTGTTAAAATGCTGATTTGTACTGATTTGTGATGCTCCAGGGAAAAGTGATCGAACCGTTGAAAGATTTCCATAAAGATGAGGTTCGAGCGCTCGGGAGAGAATTAGGCCTGCCGGAGGAGATCGTCTCGCGACACCCTTTCCCTGGCAAGTACACACACACACACACACACACACACACACAACACACACACACACACACAGGCACACGCACACGTTTGATTTGACCAAGACATTCGCATGAACAAATGAGTCATAAAATGGTCTCATTCTCCTCCCTTCACGTAGGTCCTGGCCTGTCCATCAGAGTTATTTGTGCAGAGGAGCCGTACATCTGTAAAGACTTCGCTGAAACCAACAACATCCTCAAAATCGTCACAGACTTTTCTGCCAGTGTCAAAAAGGTTAGTGTTTTGGTCCAAGCCATTTGCCCGACTCTAACCAAACAGCAACGGCAAGACCATGAAATATTTCCCACTTTATAAATCAACACGGCATGCTCCAGTCTAAACGGTAAAGAAACGATAGTTGTCTCTCATCTCCAGCCACATGCCTTGCTGCAGAGAGTCAAGTCGTGCATATCAGATGAGGAGGAAGAGAAGCTCATGCAGATCACCAGCCTTCATTCACTTAATGCCTTCCTGCTGCCCATCAAAACCGTCGGCGTCCAGGTGATGGCTTTGTCATTTGAGTTCCTCTGATGGTTTTGTACTTGGTCCCCTCCTTCATGTGGAAGACTTGGAGGGGTGGAGTTCACTTTTATATATCCAAATAAGTAGAAATTGTGCTAAAGTATTGAAAATGTGGTAAAAAAATGTATTTTCCTGTCCGCAAAAGTGCCTTTTTAGCATTGTTGAATGAACCATTACCGACGGTGCCATTTTTTGGGGGCTCATTTTCCTTTTTTATTTCATGTTTTCTCACTCCACTTTTTATTTTCGTTTTCACTTATAACTGTGGTGAAGGCAGTAGACAAACATTGAAAAGTTCAACTAAACTACCCTCTTTCCTTGTACACGTGCCTCGGGGGTTATTTTGTTTCGGTGAATGTTTTAGCTTTTTTTGTTTGCTCACTAAATAAAAGATGTTCTCATACAGGGAGATTGCCGCTCGTACAGTTATGTGTGTGGCATCACAAGCAAAGAATCGCCTCATTGGGAATCTCTGATGTTCCTGGCCAGACTCATCCCTCGCATGTGCCATAGCATTAATAGGTAACACTGAGCGACTGAATAAGTTTGTATGTTTTTATAGCATTCTGCTACAAGTGACACAGTCTTACCTCCACCATGGTTTTAATTAATCCCTCCCCCCTTTCAGAGTTGTCTATGTATTTGGGTCGCATGTGAAGGAACCACCAGTAGACATTACTCCCACTTTCCTGACCACAGGCGTTCTCGGCACCCTCAGACAGGCTGACTTTGTCGCTCATTCTATCCTCAGAGAGTCCGGTGAGTGTCTTTGGATTGAATAGAGGTTTGGACCTAGAGGGGAAAAAACTGATTCAAGATGTCCAAAATGATAATTGCAATATCCAACCATTTTTCAGATGAATCAAAAATAACCAGCATGATTTTTTCCCCATAATCCCCCAGCCCTTCAAGATTCTTTTGAAAATATATGTACATCATGGCGTATATTATTAACAATAATATAATTATATAAATGTAAGCTCTCTATTTGCTATCTAGCTGGCTAGCTTTCTAGCTAGCTCTCTATTTGCTATCTAGCTGGCTAGCTATTAGCTATCAATTAGCTAGCGGGCTAGCTTTCTTTCTGAATCACTTTCGGGTTGAGTGAACGTTGGTGCGTGCGGCTGCCGCTGCTCACCCACAGACAAACTAAACCTGTGACTGTAAAGGGACTTTTAAAGTTTTGAAAGGCGCTTATCAATGAAATGTATTATTATTATTACATGTACAGTAGCTACTTGAAGAATGCCGCACAAGTTTGCCTTTGACGAGTCACATAGCTTGATCTGCTGCATATTTGCATTCACAAGGGGAATCTCTCACAGCTACGCAAGTAAACAATAACTTGAACCCGTGTCATGTATAAATGTAACATTGGTCTGGGTGATATGAATAAAAGTATATCATGATATAAGTATTTAATATTGATTGATATACTGTAGATGTATACAGTATTGCTTTTTTCCTCCCAATATTTAAATTGATTTTTTTAAGATTTGCTGAAGGTCAAAATGTATTCTTGTGAACCAGAACAACGAACAATTTTTCAGAATTCGCCATTACGTTTATGTTCACTTTAAATATTTGTAGTTGCGAACTGGAATAATCCGAGTTCCCATCATCTTCAACAGCAGCATATAACTCACATCTCATTTTGACACGCTCAGTGCAGACTGATTTTTTTTAACTGTAAAACCTTTACTCCTATCAGGATACTCTGGAAAGATCAGCCAGATGCCAGTCATCCTTGCGCCTTTGCACTTTGATCGCGATCCACTGCAAAAGCAGCCATCTTGCAGACGTTCTGTCGTGGTCCGTACGTTTATCACCAGCGACTTCATGACTGGCATCCCTGCCACACCGGGGAACCAAATCCCAGAGGAGGTACGGCAAGGTTCAGGGTTTCAAAAGGAGACAGAAATTACTAGTAAATTGTCATTGTTTCGAGATTGATGTTTTATATTGCGCATGGATCAGTGACACCTACAAACAGCATTCAATAATCCTCACAGGCATAATACTGTGTTGTCTTGGATCTGTGGGAATGACAACTACGATTGGGATTTCCGATTGAGGACACTATTCAGCGTTGTTTTATTTATTTATTTTTAACCATGATGTTATTGTTGCAGGCTATTTATAATGCATATCGGGTATCACATCAGCATCTGTTTCCCCCCCACAGGTGGTCCTCAAGATGGTCAATGAGATCAGAAAGATCCCAGGCATCTCCAGAGTCATGTATGACTTGACCTCCAAGCCACCTGGCACCACAGAGTGGGAATAAATATATATATATATATATCTCAGTGGGAGGAGACATATAAACACACACATGCGTGCAGTGTACAAGTTATCAGAGACAGCTGGTGAACTCATCCTAAACCTTCATGCACCATCAACATTCCCATGGATGATAGACCAGACTTCGATCGCCACCCCTTATCTCCTTGTCTTAATTATTTTGGCGGTGGCCATCCATTCTATGTGTTTTTTTTCCCTCCTCCACATTCAAAAAATGGTTTATAAAGGTAGCGGTTACCCTCTGTTGTCAGTAAAGCATCACAATGGAGTGACAAAATACTGTGAACAATTTTGGCTGTGGGTTTGCGGTGCAATGCGGTTTGAAATCAGATGACATGAGGTACAGAAAGAGTGGTCATCCACTCACCGTTGCCCAATCGGTTCATGTTGTGTGTAACGTTAATGGATCCGAATATGTTCTTCCACCTATTTTCACCTTCTCCCTATATACTTTCCTGTGAGTACGGGGGCCTGTCTGAATCGGAGCTGAATAGACACTGCTTTGTCTGCGATCCTTTGACCATTTTGTAAGCGATCATTTTTGCCAAAAGCCGATGCTGTTGACATTGGCGCCTCCGTGTGGTCACCACGGACAATTCTTATCCAGATGATCACGTCTTGTCGGGGAAACGTTCAGGAAGCCAAATTCGTGGGTAACTTTTAATGTGCCTGTTTTTTTGTTTTGTTTTTCTGTAATGTGACTTGTTCTGGACCCTCATATTACTAAAATATAACACCTCATTATCATGTGATATATAATTATACTTTTTTTGAAAATACATAATTCCAGAACTAATACATCATCGGTTGTAAATTGTGGGTGTCTTGTTGCTGCTCTTGTGTCAGACAAGAGTGTCTTTGCACGTGTGTTCCTTTTATTTTTTTATGTAAAGCCTTCAAAACCCAGTAATTGGGAGGTGTGGCCATATTAAATGCTTCACCGTGTTGTGTGTTTCCTGCTCCATCTTAAACTTGAAGTCTTTTTCGATTGACACCAGGACTTAAATCTTGCCATGTATATCATACATGGCTAAGGTTTGACGAACAAGAGTTTTTTTGTGCCTCTACTTTAAATGGCAATGTTATCCTAAAGCGAATGATTTGCCATTTCCCCCTCTAATCTCTCATTGGCCTTTTAATCTATGTACTGTGTATATATATATATTTTGTCATATGCACCTATTTAGGGAGGGCTTGGGGGATGTGTCTTGACATGTTACTGTAAACACAATATTGTTGGATTAAATCGCAATATCCACCTGATTAAGTTATGCAATTGTATGTTTTAAGGATTATATTTTTATGTCATCTTGCTTGTTCTTTTTTAGTAATGTGCCTCAATTCAAGCCACCGCATGCAGTCAGTTTCAACAATAATGAAATTTATACCAAAACTGAGCTTTAATAAAGATCTCCGTGTCGAAACCTCGTATCGGCCCTCTCTCTCTCTCTCTCTCTCTCTCTCTCTCTCTCTCTCTCTCTCTCTCTCTCTCTCTCTCTCTCTCTCTCTCTCTCTCTCTCTCTCTCTCTCTCTCTCTCTCTCTCTCTCTCTCTCTCTCTCTCTCTCTCTCTCTCTCTCTCTCTCTCTCTCTCTCTCTCTCTCTCTCTCTCTCTCTCTCTCTCTCTCTCTCTCTCTCTCTATATATATATATAGTGATGTCACGAGAGGCTGTGTCCTGGAGGGCAAATACATCCCCCTAAGATGGCTCCACCCAGAGAGAGTCTTGGCCCCACCTGGTGTAAGGCAGCAATTAAAGCCACACACCTGCAGCTGATCAGGGCTTGATTGGAAAGCAGGGCTCTTAAGGCAGAGAGCCTCTGAGTATGCAGCTTGGGGAAAGACAAGCTCGATTGCTGTGCTCTGTGGAGAAGTTGATTGCTGCGTGGAACTCATTGCCAGTTGGGACCACACGACTGGATACTGGATTTGAACCTAGCTGAGGTGGCTAGGCTACATGACGAGGACGTCAAGAGGGGTGAGGCCTAGAGACTCTTGTAAAGAACCCCGTCTTCATTTTTTACCTCAGAAGAGACTTTATTTGGATTTAAGTAGCAGAAGAGACTTTATTTGGATTTAAGCATCAGAAGAGACTTTATTTTGATAAGTATTGGAAGAGACACTATTCAAACCTTTGTTGCTTGTGAATTCCCCCTGGAACCCCTGATTAAAACCTTTTTCTTTGCATCCAAACCTGTCGTCCATTGCACTTCTTGTCCCGTCCCGCTGAGAGCAAGCCTCTCATGATATCACAACATATATATATATATATATATATATATAATTAGCACCAAGGGGGCACAAGCCAGTGTCTTATTGTGCCGGTCCCAAGCCCGGATAAATACAGAGGTTTGTGTCAGGAAGGGCATCCGACGTAAACAATTTCTGCCAAAACAAATATGCGAATCAAACCTCTGAATCTCTGAATACCGGATCGGTCGAGGCCCGGGTTAACAACGGCCGCCATTGGTACTGTTGACCTTCAGGGTGCCAGTGGAAAATGGACTACTGTTGGTTGAAGAAGGAGATGAGGGAGGTGTTCCCAGAGGAAAAGAGAGAAATGGAACGCCAAGAGTATAGAACTAAGAGTAGGAACTTTGAATGCAGGAACAATGACAGGTAAATGTAGAGAGCTGGTTGACATGATGCAGAGAAGGAAGGTAGACATACTGTGTGTCCAGGAGACCAGGTGGAAAGGGAGCAAGGCTAGAAGCTTAGGGTCAGGGTTTAAGTTGTTCTATCATGGTGAAGACAGAGAGAAATGGAGTTGGGGTTATCTTAAAAGAGGAGTTTGTTAGGAATGTCTTAGAAGTAAAAAGAGTATCAGATAGAATGATGAGTCTGACTAGAAATTGAAGGCGTGATGTTCAATGTTGTTTGTGGGTATGGCCCAAAAGTAGGATGTGAGCAGGCGGAGAAGGAGAAATTTTGGTTGGACTTTGATGAAGTCATACAGAACATCCCGAGAAGTGAGAGGGTTGTAATTCCATGGACATGTTGGCGCAGGAAACAACGATGATGAGGAGGTGATGGGCAGGTTTGGACTCCAGATGAGGAGCGCTGAAGGACAGATGGTGGTTGACTTTGCTAAGAGAATGCAAATGGCTACTGTGAATACTTTCTTTCAGAAGAGACAGGAACATAGTGTGGACTAAAAGAGTGGAGGCAGAAGTACACAGGTAGACTACATTTTGTGTCAACGACGCCATATAAAGGAAATCAGTGACTGCAAAGTAGTGGTTGGTGAGAGTGTAGCCAGACAGCATAGGTTGGTGGTGTGTAGGATGACGCTGGCAGTGAGGAAGATGAAGAAACCAAAGGCTGAAGTGAGGACAAAATGGTGGACGTTGAAAAAGGAAGAGTGTTGCATGACATTTAGGGAGGAGGTAAAACAAGCACTGGTGGGCAAGAGGTCCTTCCAGATGACTGGCAAACTACAGCGAAAATAATCAGAGACACAGGTCGTAAAGTACTTGGTGTATCGAGTGGGAGAAAGGTAGATAAGGAGACTTGGTGGTGGAATTGGGAGGTGCAGGAGTGTATACAGAGAAAGAGGTTAGCAAAGAAGAAATGGGACAATGAGAGGACGGACGAGACTAGACAGTAGTACAAGGAGATGCAGCGCAAGGTTGAAGTAAAGGTGGCAAAGGCCAAACAAGAGGCCTATGATGACTTGTATGCTCGGCTGGACAGCAAGGAAAGCGAGACTGATCTTTTCAGGCTGGCAAGACAGGGAGACAAATATGGTAAGGGCCTGGTTCGGGTGATTAAGGATAGAGATGGCAATGTATTAACAGGTGCCAGTAGTGTGATGGCAAGATGGAAAGAGTACTTTGAAGAATTGATGAATGAGGAAAACAAGAAGGAACAAAGAGTAGAAGACGTGACTGTTGTGGACCAAGTCGTAGCAAACATTAGCAAGGATGAAGTGAGGAGGGCGCTGAAGAGCATGAAGGGGGGAAAGGCACTCGGGCCTGATGATTTACCAATCGAGGTATGGAAGTGTCTTGGAGAGGTGGCGGTGGTGTTCCTGACTAGGTTATTCAACAAGATCTTAGATGGTGAACAAATGCCTGAAGAATGGAGACGAAGTGTACTCGTGCCCATTTTTAAGAACAAAGGAGATGTGCAGAGTTGTACTAATTACAGAGGAATAAAGTTGATGAGCCATACATTGAAACACTGGGAAAGAGTAGTTGAAGCTAGACTAAGAGCAGAAGTGAACATTTGTGAGCAGCAGTATGGCTTCATGCCAAAAAAAAAAAAGAGTACGACAGATGCAGTGTTTGCTTTAAGAATGCTGATAGAGAAGTACAGAGAAGGTCAGAAGGAATTGCATGGTGTCTTTGTAGATATGGAGATAGCGTACGACAGGGTACCCAGAGAAGAGATGTGGTATTGCATGAGGAAGTCTGGAGTGACAGAAAAGTATGTCAGAGCGGTGCAAGACATGTATCATGACTGTAAGACAGTTGTGAGGTGTGTTGTCGGTGTGACTGAGGAATTCAAGGTGGAGGTGGGACTCCACCAGGGGTCAGCTCTGAGCCCCTTCTTATTTGCTATGGTGATGGACAGGCTGACAGATGATGTTGGACAAGAATCTCCTTGGACCATGATGTTTGCAGATGACATTGTGATCTGTAGCGAGAACGGGGAGCAGGTGGCGGAGAAACTAGAGATGTGGAAATATGCCCTGGAAAAGAGAGGAATGAAGATCAGTCGCAGCAAGACGGAATATATGTGTGTAAATGAGAGGGATCCAAGTGCGTATATGTGCGCGTGTATATGTGTGTGTTTGTATATGTGCGCGTCTATATGTGTGTGTGTATATGTGCGCGTATATATGTGCGTGTGTGTATATAAAATGACCAGCAAAAAAGTGAGAATATTTAGTCTTATCTGCAAGCCAGATGCAATCATCAAAACAGCCATATATGGCTCGAGAGCCATAGGTTCCCGACCCCTGGCATAGAATGTTGCCAAACAATAAAAAAAGAGGAAATTGGTCTCAGGTCAGAACATAGACAAACCATAGCTCAGAATCCTCTTGAACCATCGTCTTCCAAGATGTTGTTCCACGCTCATTCATCACTAGTCATGAATTAATAATAAAAAAATGGTTCAAATATTGTCAATAAATTGAGGTCTGCGTGATCCAAGGGAAGTGTTTTTGTCTGTGTGTCTATGTGCATGCGTGTAAATGTGTATGTGTGTGCGCGTGTGAATGTGAGTGTGTGTGTTCGGTGGGGAAGGGTGGGGGTGCCAAACAGGTGTGGCTTTTCCCCTGCTGACCGAGCAACAAGAGCAGACAAGTTGTATCAGGCACCACAACACGCCATTAAACTCGAGGGACCCTGGTTGATTTTGGCACAGTATCTTGATTCTGATGTTGTGTAGCGACTAAATTACCATTTCTGGCGAAATATGATGACATGCAGCTTTCTATGTGGCACACTTGAGTGTCGACTAATGCTTTTGTCCCTCCCTGTTTGAGTGATGACAACAAATATTTTGATTATTCTGTGTTTTTTTTCTTTGCATGTATAAAATAGCCACAAAGCAATCACATACAGTACTGTCATTTTTTTATCCCCCAGTGCAAAGAGCTCCTGGACAAAATTAGCACAAAACTGCTTCACAAAAAGCCAACATGAAAACTAATTGCAGTAAGTAATTTATTATATTGAATCATTTTACGTGTCTAGCAGTCGAATCGGCTCTCCTGCTATCACCGTCACCTCTCCCATGAGGACCCAGGAAACACCTGATGCCTCTGCCTGCTTCCTCCAACGTCCTTACCCACCGCAAAGCTCTTTTGGCTTGTTTGCATCGCCTCAGTATGGAATCCTACTGCCTTTTGTTGGGATTAATTGTCTTTTTCCACTTTAACGCCTTTTCTTCCACAGAGGCCACGTGCAAACTGACGGCCAAGTTCAACCTGAATGGCTACAAGGATGTGGAGAAGAAGAAGGTCATCATTGGCGGGATGTTTCCTGTCCACATGCGCCTTGCTTCCAGCGCGGGGAACACTTCACGGCTTCCTGTGTCCTCCTGGTGCGAAGGGTGAGTCGGATTTTTGTGTCTTTTCAGTCTTTTTTAACTCATTCACTGCCAGATGATGTGCAAAAATCTGTCCACTCCAGCGCCAGGGTTGTTGTCATTTTCACTCAAATTCCATGACCCACAGAATATTGAGTTTTAGGACTACATAAACATTCAATACAGCGTAAGAAATCTTACACTTTCTTGTTTCATCGGGTAAAGTTGTTAATTCCTAAGTTATATGGGTCTGGGGTTACCTGAACTTGAAATGGGGGCGGCTGTCCAAAAAGCAAAGGCTACCCTCTCGTGGAAACATTGACGGAGCTCTGTCCAGTGCTTTATCGGCACCCAAGCATGACAAAACAAAACCCTAACAAATTTGGGAATGGTGCTCCACGTCATATTTTCAATTCCCCAATAAATTTGGGAATCGCAGTGAATGAATTAATTAAATGTGCAGCGGGTTATGTTTTTTTTTTATTATTATTATTATTTTTTGTCCAGCTCAAAGTCTCTTATTCTTATCTGTGCTTGAACTGAGATTTTGAAATTGATTCAAGCACTTAATGTCTCCCTGGGAAGTCACAGTGCAGCGTCTCAGGGACCAATTAGCCAATTAGCTAACACGATTCTGAAGATTGTTAATATGCCCTCTGTGGGCAGTGCAGCTGTTGCCATTAATTATCTGAAGTTGACGTAAGTGGAAGGTTTTAAATTAGTATCTCTACAAAAAAATGACATATTTTTAATGTCTTGGTTGGCTAATCAAATTCAAAGCTTTGAAACAAATCAACATTTAGCTGAACAACCAATTAAATCAATTCAAGGTGGAAAATGATCATAATACATTTTACATATAAGCGCCTTTCAAAACTCTCAAGGACACTTTACAATCACAAGACAAGCACACAAAAAACCACAGATAACATGATAAAGTATAAAAGATGTCGATTCTGTTTGTCTGCCTGTCACATCACAACTGTGTGATTGGAGTTTTGACAGATCAAAATGTCAAAACAAAAATGCAGCAATTATTAAAAAAACAAGGTAAACATTTTTTTCAATGTTATTTATTTATTTGTTTATTTATTTATTGGGGGGCTTTAAAAGTCAAACCTATCGTAATATAACGTGGGCCTCATCCTGCCTTCACAACGCTAGAATGAATTATCGCACATTCCGCTGGACCCAGACCATGCTGTTTGCCATCAATGAAATAAACAAGATGGAAGATCTGCTGCCCAACACCGACCTGGGCTACGTCATCTACGACTCCTGCTTCACCATCTCCAAGGCCGTGGAGGGCACCCTCACTTATTTGACCGGCCAAGATGAGGCAGTGCCCAATTACCGCTGTGGCACGGAGGCTCCCCTGGCTGCTCTCGTTGGGGCGGGCGGATCTGACTTGTCCATCGCCACTGCCAGGATCCTGGGACTCTACCATTTCCCACAGGTATGCAATCAATTTATTGCAATAAAAATGCAATATCAATGTAGAAGAAAGTCTATTGTTGGATCGTTTGGTTTGTTGGATGAAATATTTTCGACTAAATTCTCACCAATTTGAAATAATCGCTTCCATGTTCAAACTGTCAGTCACTTTGCTCATGTAAGTGAAGTTGCAACTAAAGAAAATAAAAGCAGCTGAGAAATGTGAGGTTTTGTTGTATTTTCGTGTTGCTCTTTTTATTTATTTATTTATTTAATTAATTACCTAGTTGATTAACTCATCCACTGCCAGTCATGTGCAAATATGTGTCCACTCCAGGGCCAGCATGTCATTTTGACTCAAAATCCAGGACCCCCAGAATGTTGAGTTTTAGGACGACATAAACATTCAATCTAGCGTAAGAAACATTAAACTCTCTTCTTTCATCAGAAATAAAGAGGTAATTCCTAACTTACATGGGTATGGAGTTATCTGAGCTTGAAATGGGGGCAGCTGTAAAAAAGGTCAGTGCTGCCCCCTCTTGGGAGGGGAAAACATTGCCAGAGGTCTGACCGAAGCTTGAAACGCAAGCAAGAAAAACCAACACCCGAACAAATTCAGAAATGGCACACGATGTCATATTTTCAATTCCAAAATAAATTTGGGAATGGCAGTGAATGAGTTAATTAATCAATTGATTAATTGTTTAGTTTTTTTTAGCAAACGAAAGTGTACTTTCCATCATTGTTTGGCAGATATCTGAAGTTCACAGCCTCCTATTGATTGGCCCATTCTTTAGGTCAGCTACTCCTCAACCTGCTCAGCCCTAAACAGCAAGTTCCAGTTCCCCACCTTTCTGAGAACCGTTCCCAATGACATCCACCAGTCAAGCGCCATGGCCCAGCTGGTGCTGCACTTCGGGTGGACCTGGGTTGGAACCGTGGCTGCGGACGATGACTACGGAAAATATGGCATCAAAGACTTCAAAGAGCAGGTGGAAGAGGCCGGCGTCTGTATCTCCTTCTCCGAAACTCTGCCAAAGGTACGTATCGTGCACATTTGGTTTGTGATCATTCATCTGACTGCGCGTGTGTGTTATTCACCCCCTGGAAATCTCAGGTCAATTCCCCAAGGGACATTGAGCGAATCGTCCAAACCATTATTGAGTCCACGGCTAAGATCATTGTAGTCTTTTCATCGGACGTAGACCTCAGTCCTCTGGTACATGAGCTGGTACGGCAAAATGTGACCAACCGCACTTGGATCGCAAGCGAGGCTTGGGTCACATCAGCTCTTATCAACCAACCTGGAGTAAGAGTCCGCATTTTGAAAACCACTTTGAGCATCCTATGTCGATATGTGCTCAACTTTTTTTTGTGTCCAGGTGAGCCCTGTGCTGGGCGGCACCATTGGCTTCGGTGTGCAAAGGGCCGATATCCCTGGTCTGCATCGACATTTACTGGATCTGGACCCTTATGCCGATCCTCTGACCGAGGAATTTTGGGAGGAGGTCAGCAATGGTTCTCCCAACCGGCAATAGTTCTGATTTATTTATTTATTTATTTAGTTGTATTGGATTTGATTAGCCTTTATTAGTCTTGCAATGTTAGCAAAGTTATGGAAGGAAGAGGAAAGGAAGAAGCAGAAAAACAAAATACAGGAGTTGCTGGAAAAGCAGTCACTCTTGCGGCACCATCTTGAAGTCTAAAATAACAAAACAACAAAATAATATTGATAGTATGTGTATAAAAACAGTCTATCAAATATGACAACACAAAGACGCAGTCATTCAATCTTAAGCACTTTCTGCACCCTCTTTGTTGTATGAAGCAGTTCTAGATGAAAGAGGATAGGATCAAAGCGTCCTTTTCACCAGTAATCAGGGACGTCATGGTGGAATGTGCATGTCTACTACAAGCTAAATGTTGAAAGCAAACACAAAGTTGTAGCATCCATTGACAAAAGAAATTGTCTCACATCTCCTGTCCCACGTAAATCCGCTTCAATTCCAAGCCGCACCACTTCCACATACGCATCGGCGCCCTGCGCTGACGCTTCTTTCTTTTGACTACGGGCTCCTCCACTGAAAAAAGCGGGGCAGGGAAAATGCTGCCCATTAGAGGCGCAAAAAGCACAACCACCCCAGAGCTGTCCAGCGATGACAGTCAAATGGCGCAGACATTCCTCCCAATCAATTATTTATTTATTTATCTAGTTAGGTCTCATGTTTATTTATTAATATGAGTACAGATTTTGAGTATTTTTTCCACCTCTCATAAACCAACACTTACTGATTATTTCCATGTGTGTCTTCCAGCTGTTCAACTGCACGTTACATTATGGTAAAGCTCTAAGAACGGCCAAAGAGACTGCCAAAGCATTCAATGGGACAATGACCAAGGCAGTGGAAGTTGTTCTCGGCGGTTTGTGTACCGGCAGTGAATCCCTGGCTCATCTTAACAACACGTACTCCGACGTCTCCCAGCTGCGAATCACCTACAGGTCACTTCACATGCTGCTAATATTGCACGAAAGACTTGATGATGCAGTCTCTTGACAAATGTAACTTTTATCTATGCCAATCATCATTGTAATGAGTCAACTGCATTGTCTTACAATAGTGTGTACAAGGCGGTGTACGCCGTCGCCAATGCTTTGCACAATTTGGAGCACTGCAAGCCGGGAGAGGGGCCGTTCATTGGGATAGGCTGTGCTGACATCACCAAGTTTGAGCCATGGCAGGTGCACGCTTTTCTTTTTGAGATGCTTACAATCAGGCAAAAAATACGTGCCCATCTGCTTTCCATTTTTCGGCTTTGGGGTTCAATGCTATTCAAAATGACAGGAACGGTTTAATCGCAGTTGACCTCGTCGCTGTATCGGGTTTAAACTTTTAGCGTGCAGCATGTACTGTGCCATTAACAATAAGAAGTGAATTTTGGTCATTTTTGAAATTTTGCTCATGTGTTGTGTTTGATTGCGCTCTAACACATGTTTGTAGTTGATGTACTACCTGAAGAACGTACGCTTTAAAGTGCCACACACCGATGAGGAGGTCTATTTCACTGACGGAGATGTGGAGGGCTTTTACGACATCATCAACTGGAGAGTCGATAGCAATGGGGAAATATCTTACGTGACTGTGGGTCACTACAACGGTTCTGTGGCTCCAGAGCACAGTATGACCATTATCAATGATTCCATTGTTTGGAACAATGAAGCATTGGAGGTCAGTGTTCAAATGAGTGATGTTCAAATGAGTCATGGTTGTTTTCATGATTTCAAAGTTATTTATGTGCATTTGTGCTCTTCAGCCTCCTCAATCAGTTTGCAGTGAGAACTGCATGCCTGGTACCAGGAAAGGGATCCGACAGGGAGAGCCAGTTTGCTGCTTTGACTGCATTCCGTGTGTCGATGGCGAGATTAGCAACACGACAAGTCTGTATCCTCTACAAATCCTTCTAAAAATATAAAACACAGTTGACAGTATTTGAAAAATAATCTACACTTTCCTTTTCCTTGTCTTTTTTTGTGAAAAAAAAAAAAAAAAAAAAAAAAAGAGACCAAGCAAAATAACCTGTAAACTATTTTCGTTTTTAACTCATTCAGTGCCATTGACAATTTTATTCGGCAATTGAAAATATTACGTAGAGCGCCATTCCCAAATTTGTTCGGGTTTGGTTTTTTCATGCCTGGGGGCTGATAAAGTGCTGGCTTGCATTTCCCTTTTTTCCATGTTAGCGTTTTGTTCCAGCTTCAGTTGTTGTTAAAGTGTGATATAAAGCAATATGTATGTATTGCATTGTATTGTATTTTGGATAGCCATCCTCATTTCAAGCTCATATAACTCCAGACTCCATAATTTAGGAATCAACTCTTTTTTTCTGATGAAAGAAAAGAGTCTAAGGTTTCTTACGCTGCATTGAATGTTTATATAGTCCTAAAACTCAATATTCTGTGGGTCCTGGAATTCAAGTGAAAATGACAAAAACTCTGGCACTGGAGTGGAGACATTTTTGCACGTCTGGATTCAGATTTAAAAAAAAAAACTTTTGAGGGGTGGAAGTAAAAAAAAACTAAACACATTTGCAGAGTCAGCAGCATGCTATTTCAAATAAATTGAAGATGATCATAATAGTAATTCATTCATTCAATTGAATTTTTACAAACTGATGTTATATGTGGTGATGACAGTTTGAAGCCGGTGGCGTTTTGTTGTTGGACAGACGCCCGGGAGTGTGTCCTGTGCAGCGGTGATCACTGGTCCAATGATGCTCACGATGCCTGCGTGCCCAAGATCATTGAGTTCCTGGCTTTTGGAGAACCTCTTGGGATCACTCTCATCGTCATCGCTGCTTTTGGGGCCCTTATCACCATCGTTGTGGCGGTGAGAATACGCAAACAAAGCCTCCTCTTATACGACTGAGGCGCTATGTTAAAAGTGTCGCCGATTTGTAGGTGATCTTTGCTTTACATGTTGGCACTCCCCTGGTGAAAGCCAACGATGCTCTGCTGAGCTTCTCGCTTCTCTTCTCGCTGATGGTGACCTTCCTCTGCTCCATCGTCTTCTTGGGGGAGCCTCAACACTGGAGCTGCATGACCAGCCAAGTGGCTCTGGCTCTGGGCTTTGCACTGTGCCTTTCCTCCATCATGGGTAAGGCAGGAGAAAATACACGTGTGAGAGCTCATGGCAGTCCCGTCCGCCTTCTGTGTGACTGATTTTCTTGGGTCTATTATCGTTATCATTCTCCCCAGGCAAGGCAGCATTACTGATGCTCAGAGCTCAGGCTCTGAAAGCAGCCCGTGCCAAGGCGAAGGCTGCTTCCAAAGCCGCCAAAGCCGCAGCTGAAGCAGCAGCCAATAGTGGCGGCCCCGATGTCATCGCAACCAACACAAGAAATCTCAATGATGTCGCTGGTCGTGTCAAACCTGACAGAATCACATTTGCCCACCAGAGGGCGATAGCGAGCGTGGCCACATTGATTCAGGTAAAGAACAAAAGTGCATCCTTCATTTATCGCAGAATGATAATAATACATTTCCTTTCAAAGCTCTCAAGGACGTGAGTTTGGTACATCACGATCATTCAGATATTTACCATTTGACTGATTTCTGCTATCGCGGTTAACTTTCCTTTTTTGACAGTCAATAAAATAGCGTACAAAATTTCAATGGTGGGCCGTGCATGTCACTCCAAGGGCTTTCAGTGGTGTTACGTTTGAATCAATCCACAGCTGCGAGTGTGGTGTGATTTACTACATGTCCAGTCGAGGGTGCCGTTCACCTGGAAATAAAGTGACTTGAAGAAACTTAAGAAATAATACATTAAACTCTTCAATTTTTTACTATGAACGTGTCGGTTCATGATAACCTGCATATTTTGACAGTCAATAAAATAGCTTAGAGCATTTCTCCCTAAGAGTGACCCACAATATAAAGTGAACCGTGATGGCAAACCCGCTTTTGTGCCCCCAGTGCAAATTGTCTGTGATATCTTTGATCTTGTGGTAGCACTCGTATGACGTAATATGCTTTGTTGTGCAATTTTGAACAAACAATTTCCCACTTAGGCATTAGCTTGTACCGTGTGGCTCATCCTCCTGCCGCCCTATCCTGTGAAGAACACTTCAGCTCAGAACGTAAAGATAATTCTGGAGTGCAATGAAGGTTCTGTGGTCTTCATCTGTTGTATCTTTGCCTATGATATCCTACTGGCTCTGCTGGCTTTCTTTTTCGCTTTCCTGGCCCGGAAATTGGAAGATCATTTCAGGTGGGTGAGCAGACATTTCTCCAGTGAAGTAAAGAAAAAAAACGTCATAACCGTTTGGTTTCATGCAAATATCCGATGGGGTGTTCCAGTGAAGCCAAGTGTGTGACCTTCGGCATGCTGGTTTTCTTCATCGTGTGGATTTCCTTCGTTCCGGCTTATCTCAGCACACGAGGCAAGTTCATGGTGGCCGTCCAGATTTTTGCCATCCTGGCGTCGAGCTTTGGGCTGCTCAGCTGCATCTTCTTGCCAAAGTGCTATATCCTCCTCCTCAAACCCGAACGCAACACCGAGGAGATGATGAGACCTCACGACAAACCACGCGATGGAACCTTCACCGGGACATCGGCGTCACTTGCTACCTCCGCCACTGAGGTCAACTCTACAATCGCATCAACTGTTTATGATGATTAGATGTAATGTTGCTAAGCAGGGCGAAATTAGATTCTATGTTACAGTAAAATGAACACTTTATAGACCAAAAAATGCACTTGGCAAATGGAAGAAAATGTGGCTTTATCTTATTTACTGCATCAACCGCTTTAGACCTTATAAGACCATCCGTGTCATTAATATTTGAAAATGTGTTTACTGTTTTTTAGCCAATTACATTCAAGTCATCCATAAAGTGCATTTTTTAACATAAGCTTATAACATAAATGCCATTATATTTTTGACTGGTACTTGTACTGTACTAGTGGCATTGGATACATTCAAAAGGGTTGTTCAAGTGTGAAGTTTGACAAAAATAAAATAAAATTCAAAACATGTCATGATCATCATCTTACAATGTTCTAACTCGTAGAATGTAACAGCAAATGACAACTTTTACGAGCATCTGCTTTTCCAGGAATCAGCAACGCTTTGATGTGCCCAATCAAAGTTGTTAGTGTGCACCATGATGAATCCTGCAGGTGACACAGAGGTGAAAGAATTTCTTTGCTCACTCACAAACTGGGACAGCTGTTAAATCATGTTAAAACGTGCTCATATGCACCATCACGGGTGTGCCGATGTGTCATGACTTTGACGCAATTGCTGTGTCAACCAAGGGAAATGCATATAAAAGGGCAGGAGGATTTTACTTGACCTTTTCATGGCAAAAAATGTAAATTTTATAATCCACTTATATTCATTAGGGTTATACGCGTTTATTGGTAACCTCCAACAGGGGGTGTATATCATGTATATCAGCACATCCAAAGTTCAGCACAAATGTGGCCCAAATTGAATTTTCATCCGGCCTGCAGCCTCTGTCATAAAAACAATAACGTCTAGCCCGCATGGACCCTCCGCACCCTGTCCACCACCTTTTCCAGCTACTCCCCTCAGGCCTGCACTACCAATCCATGCGGACCAAATCCAGCTTACATTTAAATAGCGTCTACCCCCTAGCCATTAACTCGAAACAGTAACACAAATACAGTAAAGTCTCGTTATATCGATATCGGATATATCGATAGTCCTGGTTATATCGATACTATTTCTATGCACGCACGGAGAAAACTACATGCAAACAGGGTCGGATATATCGATAGTCCCGGTTATATCGATATTTTTTCGGACTCCCTTGAATATCGATATAACGAGACTTTACTGTATAACTGTACGTATCGTGCCTCTTTGTAATTTTGCACAACCATGTGGAACAGCATCCCGTTATAATCATTGTAGCTCCAGCGCTGTACTCACTTGAACCACTGTCTGCTTGATACTTGGCACATTGTCTCACAGTTGTTCCCAAGAGGTACCATTTATATTAAGAGATTAGATTAGCCTTTATTAGTGTCCTCCATACTTATTTGTCATGATATTAGTGCAGTGTGTTCTACTGAAGACAAATTCCTTGTGTGTTCTTCATACTTGGCCAATAAAGATGAGTCTGATTCCGATGTAGAATTAATACATTGGGCAGTACTGTACATGTAGCACTGTTACCTGTGTGTGCACAGTGCTGCCACCGAGAGGCTAAATTAGGAACATCAAATCATTACATGAGTTTGATGGAATGAGCCCCCCAATTTTCTAATACATACAGTATGGCGACAATCAACCAAAGGGGGAAAGTTGACTGCCAATGTCAATTTACTTTTGATATGCATGATTCAAATGAACCAAAACACATGCTTAAGATGGTTGAAATTAAAAAGCAAATGTGAAACACAAAATGGCTAAATTAATTGCTGTTATATGTAAAGAAGGTCCGCCAAGGTTGCCCCCCCCCATATTTTTAACACACCCAATCTGGCTCAATTTGCAAACGGTTTGGACACCCCTGCTGTACAGTATATCAAGGTTGTCAACAATTCACTATCAGATTGACATTTCTGGCCTTTATGGGTGCACCAGTAAATTTTGCTCATCTGTCATTTGCCGTTCATCAACGGCCTGCACACTTGGATGTTGTCATTTCCGTCGGGCTAATACTTCACCCAAAAGTGTTTCTTTACATACGGACACTTCTATTCCTCACACAGGAACTCCTCTGCTGACATTTAAAAGCTAAGTACATGTTTGTGCTATTTCATTGTATTTTTCACCGAGAGATGGTTTTAAAATTGTAGATACTGGATATCAATATATCAATAATACTTGTTGTTGGGAGATGTCAGATGAGTGTACTTTGTACTCCTCAAACACCAACTCAGTCTTGTGACACGAGGAATGGTGTTTAAAGCCTAGAAGGGGTGTAAATATAGAGTTGTCGTTGAAAAAAATTATTGAGCGTGCCAGTTTACGTGTATGTCAACTTCCCAACAGAAATACTCTCATCGTTTGGAGTTCTAACTTACTTGTACTGTCTGTACTTTTGTGACCGAGTATTAAAACTTGAGATGTTCAAACAGTTGACCATCGGCGTGTACACTTATCTCAGCGTAATAGCATGTTTTTATATGTGTGTATTGTTGACACTCTGGCATGTTTGTTTCCCTCCTTTAAGGCCAGCGCAGAGCAATGACGAGATGAGGAAACCCGGATCCTGTTTCAGGGTGGATGATGCTATAAGAGGCCGGCGAGCACTCTCCAGTAACATACGAAGCTGAGAATAAGAAGGCGATCGTGCGAAACACATCCGAGAAGGTAATGACACTTGGAGACAGCAGTGGATCATGAAGAAGTAGGCAAGGTTGGTGAATTTGCAAAATCTGTCCTTGAGTGGTCTGATCGAGAGCACGACCTGGGCTCATGTTAGCTGCCCGAAGCAGCGGAGGTGGCGTCGGAGGACATCAACCTCCTCCAATGCACAGGGAAAACTCAGTTAGCTCCACCGGTGGGCCAAAAGTTCCCGGGAACCCCATGGAGGTCAGGTGTAATGCCTGCTCTGGACGACCGGGGGCGCCTCATCAAAACAGAGCAGCGATACTCAGAGAGATGGAAAGCAACTGGTACCAGAAAATGTTTGGACTGGGCAAAGAGGAAACTGTCAGCCAGAAGACGGGAATGCCCTACAGGTGAGTCCTGACAGTACATATTCATGACATTGCCCAAGATATTTATTGGTGGGTGATGAAAATGCGCACAATATGACCAACAAAAAAATACACCATCTACATGACAATAAATTCCTCTCCCAACCGGCGAGGGTTATGATATCCAAAACTGGTATAGTGGCCTGAAGTCCACGATCATTGTTGCATTTGTCTCCTCACCAACTAGCTCAGAAATCACTTGCTTGGCTTTTGTTCTAGAGCTACTGGATACAAAACACAATTTCACTCACAATTTGTAATTTACCAAGTCCTCAATGGCTCACGCCAATGGTCATCTTGTTCCATACTTGGGGTATCTTGTGCCGCTTCATTCTCAACTGAATGCTTTTTAGGCACAAATTGTGGATTTCACCTCTATTTGCGCTAAAATCTGCCTCTTTAGCAACTCATTCATAACTCATTCACTGCCAGACGTGCAAAAATGTGTCAGGGTTTTTGTCATTGTCACTCGAATTTAAAGACGCACAGAATATTGAATTTTAGGACTACATAAACATTCAATGCAGTGTAAGATACCTTACACTTTCTTGTTTCATCAGAAAAAAAATGTATAAAAAAGTTATTTCCTTTTGGCCTGGAGTTATATGAGCTTGAAATGAGGGTGGCTGTCCAAAATACAATGCAAGAGACACATATTGGTTTATATAGGGATTTAATAACCGCTGAAGCATGAACAAAATGCTAATATGGACAAAAGGTAAATACTGCCCCCTTGTGGAAAGGAAAAAAAAACATTGCTCAAGGTCATGGCAAGCGCTTTATCGGCACCCAAACAAGAAAAAAACAAAACGCAAACAAATTCTGAAATGACGCTCGACATCATATTTTCAATTTCCAAATGAATTTGTGAATGAATGAGTAAAAGACAAATACGATGCAACTGTTTTCTCCACATATTGGGATGAGGGGGAAAAAATACCGTATTTTCCGGTGTATAAGGCAGACCCAAAAGTGTTCATTTTCTTCCAAAGATGACTCTGCACCTTATACGCAGATGCGCCTTATACATGTATGTGAAGTAATTGTGAGTCACAGCAGGTGTCACATCTACTGTCAGCAGGCATCGACTTTCATTTCCCCTGTAGAAGAACACTTATCTATTAATAGACGTATTATATTTGGTAAACGTTTTTCATTCATGAAAGGTGCGCCTTATAGTCCGGTGAGAATTATATACAGAAAAAGTTTGAAAATATACCTTCCATTGGGGGTGCGCCTTATATTCCGATGCGTCTTATGCACTGGAAAATACGGTAATTCAAACCTCACAGGAAAGTGGCTGTTTTTCCCCCATATTTATTGGAAAAATAAAAAACTTGGGACCCTTTGTTAGCATGTCTTTTCCTTACTTTAGATAATATATTTTGAGGCGAGGCCATCGCAATGATGAAGTGTTTCCTCTCGTGGCTCATTATTTCATTTGTGAGTGTTGTGTGTCGCCAAAGTCTGACCCGACTTAAGAGTTATGTCACTTGATCTTGCTCTATTGCTCAAAGGCAGCATCAGCTCTGTTGCATTCCACCGTGTTGATGTTGACGAACGCCATGGTGACAAAACAAATGGAGGTGGCGGGATCGCTGAGTTGGGCACATCGAGTCTTTAAGCGTCGCTTCCAAGATGAGGATTGCAAACCCTGCCTTGTGAAATTCAGAATGGAGTCATTATCCTTCTCTTTGTTCCTTGCTTGTAGATAATGTAGACTCTTTCATCCTTTTCCCACAGTTTTTTGTTACAAAAACGCTTAAGTGCTCTGTGTCCCACTGCTATCATCAAAGCTGAAAACCCCACATTCATTTGTTCTCCCATCGCCTTCTCCCTTTCACAGTTTCTCTGACAGTGTTCGTGAACTCATTTGGAAAAACAGAAAGATCAGAATGAATAAGGACCACCTAATTTAAATGATATATTTTTCTGTTCATGCACACTGCACCCAAAGCAGTTCGGCTCATTTTCACAGAAATTAAAAATGAAATAAAATGAAAAAAGCAGGTCACCTTTACCCTTTGCATGCTTTGCATCACTGGAAGTTGTTTGTAGTCATTAGTCTGCAATTGTAACTTGCAGTTGGAGCTATTGTGGTATTATTATTCTTATAATTATGGCGAGATTGTTGTTTGTTGGATGCACCAGTATGGAGAAACATACTGTACACAAGCACACGAATGCTTGTGTGGCATCGAATGCCTGTACGGACGCGCACATGCACGCAAATGCTTTGAGCCCGTTAGCAGTTCTATTTAAAACTGGGACAGAATATAACCACAGATTTCCCAGGGATCTTTAACTGAGGTAAAAATAGCTTTTATGCCTCCCCCCCTGAAAAACTATTCATGCCAATTTGATAATACACAGGATATTGCAAGATTTTTTTTTCTTTTTAAGTACTCACTCGGTGAAATTATTTTGAATCGTATTTTGTGCAGCGCACCTGCATTTAATCTGACCTGAAATTGTTTACAGTTTTGTAAAATCTATACATTTATTGATTTAGTCAATTAATTATTTATGTGTTTATGGCTGTATGTATGTAAGTATCTCTGTCTGTTTGTCTGTCTGTCTGTCTGTCTGTTTCATATATATGTAGTAACTTTCTACGACCATTCTACAAATAAAGAGCCCGGTACCGTCCACCATTGCTACCATCCTTCCCCTAAAAGCTTTACACAAAGGCGTTATTTAGTCGATGCTTTCACGTGACTGACACCGAAATTGTCACGTGCGAGTTGACAGCTAGGGCGGGGCCGCCGCTCACGACCTCCGCCAGCCGAAGAAGACACTTCAATTTCATTTAATTTCAACGACTCGCTGTCACCTCACCAGCGACACGCGCCTCGCGCCTGGCTGTGTCTTGTGCTGGCAAGTCCAAGAGTTTGCATTGCCCGAGGTGATTGTTAGCCGCGATCGCGTAACTTTGTTGCTTTCCGGGATCGCGAGTGTGCCATTTTATTTTGCCTAGCTTGACAGGCTGGACGGATCGCCCCGCCCGCCTTCTTTTGTCGCGTTTTATTCCGCGTCCGTGGAATCATCGGACTCGCGTCTTTTGTTGTAATAAAATCTCTGCCAGCACCTACAGGACTCGAAGTGGATGCAAATGACATCGAGGAGCTTGTTGCTGACCATAATGAGGTCCTCAACACAGAGGATTTGATTTGCCTTCAAGAGGACAAGCAGAAGCAGGCCATTCAGTTGTTGATGTGCAGGCTTTTATTGAACAGTTCCATCCAGAAAAGACGATGAGAATCATCAACATGATGAATGATAATGTGATGCCTCAGTTTCGTAAGATCTTACAAGTCAGAAAGCAAAAGGTGTCAATTAAGAGCCATCAACGACCATCACAAATGTAAATAAAGTGACTTTATTATATAGTGCAGTGTATTTCTTTCATTACAATACAATAGCACCTTTATTATACATAGAATAAGGTATGTTGTGTGTAGTTTTTAGGCTTATTTAGTTGAAAATTATATTTTATGGAGACCTGGAAACGGATTATTCTCATTTTAATGGTTTCCTATGGGGGGAAAAAATTGGGATACACACCTTTCGCCTTACACACTCTGTCTGGGAACCAATTAAGTTCGTAAGCCAAGGTCTCACAGTATTACAAATTCCAAAGTATTATGAAATTTTTAATTTTTATTTCTTTATTTTATTATGTGTGACACTTATGATCCTACTGTGATTTTTTTGGCATGAGGCAGGTTTCGATCTCCAATGATAACGCTGGGCTTTAGTCGGATATGTAGGCCACCACATTGGTCTTAAATAGGAGCAGGACACTCCCTGAAGGCTGGAAACTGATCACTGGCTTAATTATTGCTGCCGTAGCGCCAGCTGAAATGAAAAGAGGCTTTTCATTTATGTTCACAAAATACTAAACGGATTTCACGCTATCTAAGATATGAAAAAAAAAAAAAACACTCAATCATTTTTCATCTTTTGTCCCAAACAACTCGGTTGTTCATTCTGAAAAATGATACCGTGTGTCGCGTTGCACACGGTTGTAGTGGGACTGAGTGTGTGTGTGTGGAGGTGGTGGGGCGTGGATAAAAGCTTAATTAGTCTCATGAAACATGAAGCTGATGTTGAAATGCTTGAGGATACACTTGTGATTCACTTCAGTTTGATTGCACAACAAGGCTAATTATTTGAAAACTCAAAGCATTGTATTCTGCTCTAATTTTTCGTTAAAGTAAATTTAGATTTGGAGAATGTATAGCTAGTAGCTTGAAATACTGTATGATCGGAAAATGTCAAAAGACTATTCAATCATTGGACTGTTTTTCTGAACGGTGTAACGGTGAAGCAGTATCGATAACGGTGATTTTGCAGACAAAAATGCCTGCCTGTTGAGCGATGAGAGAGGAGACTGCGCTGTTGCGAGCATGTTTGCAAGTGAATTCAACTCACCTACAACCATCGCTTTGGCACTCTGCAAAGTTCATAATAAAAAGAATATGCCTTTAATTTAGGAACATTTTATTCATATAAATCAACTTTTAACTCATTCACGAATTTATTTAGGAATTGAAAAACATGACGTGGAGCGCCATTCCTGAATTTGTTCGGGTTTTGGTTTTTCTGTCTGGAGGATGTTGATCAAACTCCGGTCAGACCTCTGGCAATGATTTTCTCTCCCATTAGGGGGCAGTATTTGCCTTTTCGACAGCCGCCCCCACTTTCACTGCAGATAACTCCAGAATTAAGTAAGCTTGACGTAAACATATTTTTTTTCTGATGAAAGAAGATAGTCTAAGGTTTATTATGCTGCATTGAATGTTTGTGTAGTCCTAAAACTCAATATTCTGTGGGTCCTGCAATTTGGGTGAAAATGACAAAAACTCTGGCACTGGAGTGGACACATATTTGCACATCGTCAGGCAGTGAATGAGTTCATTTTTATTTTTCACAACCTTTTTATCCATTCTAAAATGCACATAAGACAAGCAGACATCACCAAGCCTAAATTGTAACTATTTTTCCCGACAGCACCCCCTTTTGGGCGTCTCCGAGCACAAAATCAGCACAGGTACACTCATGTCTATTATTACAACTATAAACACAGTCACGTTGCAAAAGCTCAGCTGACATCGCTTCTGCCAAGCAGGATCAGTTTTTCCACTCATCCTGCAGAACAATGGACACAGATGCCCCTTTTGTTAGTCTTGAAACCTTTGAGAGGCTGACCATGTGTACTTGCACGCGAGGAAAAACATCCAATTGGGATTTGACTGTCCTTCAAAAGAACCTCAAAACCTTTTCGAATCAGATGATGGCAGAGGTTAATTGACCATTTCACTTAGGGGTGTGCTCACTTTTGTTTTCCGTAATCCTCTGGGAGAACAAGACATGATCTAGATTAAAAGGCTGGTACCTTTGGCCCTTGATAAATTAAGCATTAGGTTTCGTTAGCGCTTACAACAGACTTCTTATGTCGTTACCACATAGGCTTAGTCATGCTAATTAGGTGATACCAGAGCTAATGGGGCAATTAGAGCCAGGCATAGATATTAGAGGTAATCAGACAGAACAAAACAAGGAATCAGTTTGCTTCAGGGAGCAGTCTACGGCGCCCCCACCCCGAGTGCAGGGACTTATCAGAGCAGTGGTCTGGCACCACAATCTCTATCCATTTGGGATATTTATATAAGGCCAGAGGTACCAGCACAACTTTAGTTCACTGACGAAGCTCTTCGGATGAGGAGTGAAACGTCCGACACCTTCAAAGAAGTACAGATGACGGTTGAAGAAACCTTTTCATCGATAGACCACTCATGTATGACTGAGAGTCTACACAGACAGACATGATCTCATTCATTTATCCCAATTAGAGTTCAAAGGTGTGATACTCTATGTTCTCAATGTGTGAGTTTATGTGCCAGTCTGTGAGAAAGATGGCGAGAGAAAGTACAAATAGAGCAAAGTGGAGGCTTCCCTCGTGATATTTCGTGGTTCACTTCATTACAAAAACATTGCCCGCAGACAGTGTGCAAATGTGCACTACATGCTTGTTGGCTGCCAGTGTGCTTGTACAGTATGTGTGTTGTCACCGTGCATTTTGTTTAAAAGAGGTGGAAACGTCAGAAGAGAAACAACAAAAGGAAAAATATGTGGAAATAAGAATAAAAACACCATTGAGAATGTCATGATCCAAACGCGGAAGCCGAGAATGGTTGGAAGAAACGCTGGATGAGAGTCAATGGAGGAGATCATGAGTAAGTGACGGAGAGAGGGAATACTGGGACACAAAAGAGGAATGACGGAGGAAGCGAGGTTGGGGGTTGAGGATAAGAAGAAGTGGGGGTGAGAAGGGGTAAAAGGATGCAAAGAGATGGAAAGCGGCAAACTCAACAGAGAAAGGGCGAGAGTGAAAAACAGGAGGGAGGGTGAGGAAAAAAAATAATGTCCCAGATTCCCAGACCGTTTAATAGGGAGCAAAACCAAAGCGTGCTACTAATGCAGACTGGCTGTTGCAGAGGGCAAAGTTACGGTGTGTGTGCGCATGTGTGTTGGGCGCGAAAGACAGTGCGGAGAGATAGAGAGTGCATGTATGTGTTGCTCTCTTCATCTCCATGTGCACACAGACCATATGTGACAGCCCTTATGTGGGAGAACACATTTTCATCATGGACTTTTTTTACATAAACTGCAATTTTTGCCATTTCTTACTTTGACTTTTTTTTCTGAACAAGAGGATTCACCTATATGGGAATTCATCCAGAGACAAATCACTCACTTTGCTCGGAGCCCGACTCACATGCCCACCACCGTGTGGGCGTTAGGCCTACCTGGATTATCACGAGCGTGCGTATTCGTGGGACCCGCTCACAGCAAACTTGGTTGAAACACCGGATCAAGCGAGATGTATCTGTACAAAGCGACATGCCCGGATATCCCCAACCCCAAGCAGAAGGCGTCCAGAAGGCAGAGCTCAATCCAGACCCAGAACCTCGGTCAGGGGAGGCTGGCGGATCAGACGTGTGTGGTATCAGACCCCCGAGCACAAGTGCCTCTCATGTTGTGGAGTGCCAAAAAACAGCCCAGTGTGAGAGACCTCAAACAGTTGGAGGAGTTTCTTAACTTCCACACGCTCTCGCTGCATGACTCCATCAAGAGCCAGACCGGGATGATGTACAGGTAACCCGGCGTGTATGTGTGTGTGTATATATACAGGACTCCAAAACTGATACTTCTGAAACATATTCCACCTCCCGGTTGGAACAGATAGTTGCTGATTGCAAATTAATAAATTACACCTCTTATTTTGTATTGAACTTTTTTATTTTCAACCGCAGCTCTTTCAATTTTGCTGCTGTAGATTGCAAATTTCCCCATTGTCGGAGGTTTTCTGATTCTGATTTGTTATTGCCAATGCTTCTCCCTCTGTGGTCGCATTTGTTTTTGATAATTGTATTTGTCATTGTTGTGTAATGACAAGGCGATAAGTTTTAGTATGGAGGGATGGGGGCGGGTGGTGAGCATTTTTTGCTGCTGGAGTGGTTTGGCACATCCTCCTGCAATTTCAGGTTTGAATTCCGACTCGGGCTTTCACGTATGCTGCTTGCATGTTCTGACTGTGGTCCTGAAATGTGTCGGTGAGTGTGAAGAGATTCAGTTGGGACAGATTTCGGGTCACCCGAAATTCTGATGGGGATAATGTCACGATTTGCAAGGTGGCGGCAGTGGTGGACCCCCCAAAAAAATCATGCAGGAGGGAGGAGCAGGGTGTATTTAACAAATTATATTAAGTCAGCCGGAACAAAATCTGAAACAACCAAAAAAAGTCCAAAGTAGCAAACAAAACTATGAGTAAATCATGACAAGACGAAACAAACCTGACATGGTGAAACAAGCAATGACTCGACACTGAATGGTCATGCCAGGATTAAAATGACCAACATCTGTGCAGCTGCAGGCAGGGCCCTGAAGTGCCACTCGTTGGGTGCAAACCAAAATGTGACAGATAAGCTTTGTGGAAAATCAATGGATGGATGCAGTCTTCCACTCAACCAATCTATAGACCCACAAGCCTATTTTTAAATGGCATGCTAGATTATGCAATGACCATCGTGCCACAAGAACAATTGATTGATCATCATTGGGGCATAAGGGATCAACGATTCATTCATGAATGAGACTTTAAAACATCTCAACAATTTTTCCACAAGCTCATGTTAGTCCGACCAATTGTTTCTTTGTACATTCTTCAGACATATTTGACCAACTATCAATGAGAGCAAAAATAACATAACCTTGTTTGAGTCGACCGTTCTGTTAATGCAGAAGAAATGAGACTATGAGACAGCAAAGCCCTCCATCACAGAAAGGGGATGGGGGGAGGGAGTGCTGCCAAGCTGTATCCTTTTTGGGTCGACCTGGCTTTAAAAGCTCATATGGCCATGCCCTGTTAGCACTTCGCCCCGAGATGTTGGCATATCTGCATTCAAGAGAGAGACAGAGTGTGTGTGTGTGTGTGTGTGTGTGTGTGTGTGTGTGTGTGTGTGTGTGTGTGTGTGTGTGTGTGTGTGTGTGTGTGTGTGTGTGTGTGTGTGTGTGTGTACGTGTGTGGGTGGGTGTGTTTATTTCCTTGGTCGCAATGTATGTACAGCAATATAACAAAGCAGCTGGATGCCTCAAAGGCTTCTCTGTTATTGTGGTGATTCATATCAACTTTACAGAACACTGATGGTACATATTTATTTATTTCTCTATCTGTTTTTGTATCTATTTATTTATTCAATCAATCGTTTATTTATTCATCTCATTATGCGTTTGCTTATTTATTCATTAATCTATTTGTTTATGTATTCATTAATTACGTTATTTGTTTATTTAGCTATTTATTTATTTATTTATTATGCTGACCAGTGTTATTTTATTTTAAATCCCGCTCAGCATTCAGCCTTCCCCCATGTCACGGTGAAATGACAGACCAAAAAAAAGGGATGCGAATTAATTAAACAGCTGCACAAAGATAGTACATCCGCTTTTACCCAAAACGCTAATAGCTGCTTAAATTAATGCCTTGAGCTTAACTTTAATCACACATGCCAAATTAAAGTGGACAGCAATTCAATCAAGATGCTGACATGGCTTCATCACATGAATGTGATATTATTGGAAAAGTTAGTTTGGCCGGTGACATAGATGACATTAGAAAGCAAATGTCATGTGTACAATTTGTACAGATGCATGTGTGTGTATGAGTGTGGTGACAGTCTGGATGTTTGTCAGTCCTTCAGATTAAGTGAACTGTGCCGACAGACCAGGGTGTGAAGGTGACAGTAATCATGTCATTACAGTCGGTCCGTCTGTTGCTTTTCTTTCTGTAAACTGTCATCTGAACATTTAGAACTCAATTTTATAATTCAAATCCTTTTATAGTGTTCCAATAGCTCTGGGGCTATTGTGCTTTTTTTGCGCCTGTAATGGACAGCATTTACACAGCCCCGCTTTGTTAAGCGGAAGGTCGGTGCTGTTGGACAGTCTGCGGCTGGATGGATGCATGGCTTGAGGAGCCCTCGATGAGAAGGAGCATCAGCACAGAGCGCTGATGCGTATGTGGAA
This sequence comes from Hippocampus bargibanti, assembly GCF_051943395.1. Taxonomy (NCBI): domain Eukaryota; kingdom Metazoa; phylum Chordata; class Actinopteri; order Syngnathiformes; family Syngnathidae; genus Hippocampus; species Hippocampus bargibanti. The sequence continues at coordinate 9,046,418 of NC_142747.1, forward strand.
CTGTCGCGGCTTGGAATTTAAGCAGATTTACGTGGGACAGGAGATGTGAGACAATCTCTTTCATCAATGGATGCTACAGCTTCATGTTTGCTTTCAACATTTAGCTTGTAGCAGACATGCAGATTTCACCATGACATACCTGATCCACTGGTGAATACCATGCGGTTACTTTTCATCTGTAAAAATGGATAACTTTGCTGCTGTGTTACCGGTTAGAGTGAACGCTAGAGCGAATGGCTGCCGCTGCTCACTCGCTCACACACACACACGCACGCACGCACGCACGCACGCACGCACACACACACACACACACACGCACAAAAAGGTCCTTATCCTTTGACTGTAAAGTGTCCTTGAGAGTTTTGAAAGCCGCTTAGAAATTAAATTTATTATTATTATTATTATTATTATTATTATTATTATTATTATTATTATTAATATAAGACACTTTGATCCTCTCCTCTTTCATCTAGAACTGCTTCATACAACAAAGAGGGTGCAGAAAGTGCTTAAGATTGAATGACTGTGTCTCTGTGTTGTCATAATATTTTGTTAGTTAGTTTTTGTTGTTGTTTTGACTTCAAGATGGCGCCGCACGAGTGGTTGCGTTTCCAGCAGCTCCTGTATTTTGTTTTCTACTTCTTCCTTCCCTTTCCTCTTCCTTCCATAAATTTGCTGCTGTGAAATGTAAATGTCTCAAATGTGAGACTAATAAAGGCTAATCCAATCCAATCCTATTGTTTGCTCTGTCATCAAAACTGTAACACTGCCGGTTTCCAAATGTTATCACGACAATAACATGCAATAACTCGGCATCGGGTGATCTCTATTCCAAACATCTCATAGCCGAAGTACCCTAAGTAAAATGTGTCGGGTTGTTGATCCAAGAAGATCTTCTGAAATATTTGGCTCTCGTTTGTGTCATTGGGGGGGGGGGGGGGGGGGGGGGGGGGGGGGGGGGGGGGGGGGGGTGGGGGGGTTCCCGCGAATGTGCATATGAACTGGTTGGGTTCGGTACCTCTAAAAAGGGAGAGAACCACATTGGTTAGAAGTTTTCAGTGGTCATGTGAGGATAACTTATTGCTCCTCTATACCAGCGACATTGTGGCTTGAAAAAAGTGTGAGTGCACACACACACACACACACTTTGCTTGCTTGAAATATTAAAACTTATCTTCAAGGTGACACTGTATGCTGCAGATTTTGGCAAACAACTTTCACAGGTTCCTGCCAATAATTGGACACGGGATCAATAAGATAAGGGCAAATGTCTCATTTATGGCAAGTGATGCCATTAAGATTGTCAGACGGCAGAAATGGATAGCACCCACCAGCACTTTGAATGCGGATGTGCTCAGTGAGGACATTGAAACCCCAAGCGAGTATCGCTGCAGACTCGCCGTTAGAGGGAGCCGTGGCCTCGATGGACAGACGAGCTTTGATGTCTGAGTCTTTGCATGCCAGTGTGAGCAGACGAGCGTGTCAGGGATTGAACAGGTGGTCTAGTGGACCTTTTCCCTTTTTATTATTCATTTTAGAGGTGGATCTAAAATTAACACTGCAACAGATACAAACCCTGTAGACCCTCTATTTTATTCTCACCGGCATCTCCTCGTCCAGGGTTGTTCGGTGTCTTGCCTATAAGCACTGCTTTGTCAGTGCTACTATTGATTGCCAGTCATGGAATGTCAACTCAAGATGAAGCATCTGTTTGGTCCTCTGTGTCTGCTGCGGGAGAGGAATTGTTTGAAAGGGGAACTATTTAAAATGTGGCAGGTGTGCTCTGGTGGTCTGTGGATTGAAAGATCTTTTAGGTCAAAAGAAGGAATTGCAATATCCGTTCAAACTATATACAGTAAAGTCTCGTTATATCGATATCGGATATATCGATAGTCCCGGTTATATCGATACTATTTCTATGCACGCACAGAGAAAATTACATGCAAACAGGGTCGGATATATCGATAGTCCCGGTTATATCGATATTTTTTCGGACTCCCTTGAATATCGATATAACGAGACTTTACTGTAATAAAACGGCATTTCCTCCTTTTTATTCTCTTCCACTGAACATATTTGTGCTCCCTGGAGGTGGTGTGGCTATTTTTCCGAGAATACTTGTTTGTTTTTGAGTCATTTTGCTCAGACAGCTTCCTCCATGTTTGTTCTTCCATACTGTATATGCAGACTTTAGCAATACCTGTTCAGTTCAAAGAGTTGCTTGTTGTGTAGCCACAAGGGAACACAAGGCAGTGTCTTATTGTGCCGGACACAAGCCCGGATAAATACAGAGGGTTGTGTCAGGAAGGGCATCCAACGTAAAAGCTTGGCCAAAATAAACATGCGAATCTACCCTCTGAAGCTTAGGATGCTGATTCGCTGTGGCGACCCCTGAAGGGAAAATCCGAAAGGAAAAGAAGATATGCAGGCTTTAGTTTGTTGTCCTTCCAGACTGCCGTCAAGAAAAATAATCTGTGTGTTTGTGTGTGTATGTGTGTGTGTGTCGGAGGCGGGGCGATTGGATTTCGTTGTTCTGAGTTATGTTCTTATCACTAGTAAACAAACCCTCCATCGTTTTCCCTTCAGGTCTATTTGGAGGAAGCGTGCATACCACATGCACACCCCTCGTTGATGTACAATTTACAACACAGTGTATACTACTCAACAGCATTCTCCTGCCCCCCCACACTTTCATACAGTTTCCATAGCAATGCAATTATGATCCTTTTTTTGTACTTGTTGCCACTCTTCAGTGTCAAGTGTCCTAATCTGAAGACTCTTAAACCGCAGCGTAGGAGTATGTTCTCATTAGGCTTCATGGTCCAAGATAAGAACGATTACGTCAGGGATTGAGTCACAAATCCCGCAAGTTTAGAGATCATAGAAAAATCGTGCATTGTGTTGATTGAAATCCACAACGAGACCATATTTATAAAAAATGTGGGAAAGCAGAGCACATGTAGACCCACTCATAAAGCTACCGTGAGTCACACAATTTTTGCACAAGCTAATATATATATATATATATATATACACAGTAAAGTCTCGTTATATAGATATCGGATATATCGATAGTCCCGGTTATATCGATATTTTTTCGGATTCCCTTGAATATCGATATAACGAGACTTTACTGTATATATATACGTCCATCTAATCAATCAACCCATCCATCCATTCATCCATCTAATCCAGTGGTTCTTAACCTGGGGTTTGGCGAGTCGGTCTCAGGGGTTCGGTGGATCTTCCGCCACAGAGGTCCACCCCTCAGTCTAGTCTGCAGTTAGTAGGCACAGTCATTGGAAGAAGGGTTCGCTGAATGAGCATATGAAACTGGTGGTGTTCGGTGCCTCCAACAAGATTAAGAACCATCAAGTTGTGTTTAGAATCAATGGGGTTTGATAATAAAGGTTAATGTTGATGCCAAGCATGGGATAATTTTGGGGCCATAGAGAAACTTCAATTTCATGCTGAGGAGTCCATTTTCCCCCCTCCAAGGGCTTTTTTCAGCTTTCTTTCCACTCAAGAGAGTCAAATACGGCACCTGCACTATATAAATAATTGCCTTGCTTTTTCCACTTCTTATATTTATGAACTTCTCACTTTGCGGCCTCTATATGAAAAGAGCCTATTACAGCCAATTACGCAGCTCACTGAAGGGTCACTGTACAATTTACAATCATTCTCAAGCTCACTGTGCTTTGCCTGAATAACACGCTGAGTTGGGAGATGGAGCAGGAAATGATGCACACTCCAAACACGGGACCAAAGCTTCAAGACGTCCCAAGGCAAATACTCATCACCATAATATGCCTCTGTTGTCTTATCTGGCAATACATGCGCATACATTCCAGCACCCCTGAAACACATGAATGAGGTACATTTTGGCTCTAAATGCATTTCACTTTTAAAATTACAGCATTGTCCACTCTGAATACCAACCCCCTGCCCTCTAGATAGTATTTGGTATAAATGGTTGGATGGAATCAGAACAGTAAAACTGCATATATGACTTTTGCTGATAAAAATGCCCATATGAGGTTAAGATGTACACCAAATGTGGATTTGTTTCCAGTTGTTTGTGTCATTGGGTAGTGGAATTTTACTAGTGTGGGTGTCGTGTGTGCCAGATTTGCGGGGTTATAAACCACCCTGACCTCAATGTGTTGCTGTTTTGCTTTGTTAGCGATGTGCGGAGATGTATTCCACCCAGCGCAGCGCAAGTCGGGAAGCATTCAGACACCACTCAGCACTTTTTAGGTTCTCATTTCTGTGGGAGAGGGAGAGCATAATTCCACGAGTGCCCACATTGAGATTCGTGTTTTTTTTAAAGTGCAAGGAAAGGCAGCAAATAAGAATGAAGCTAAGTGTATGTGTCTTGATATGCCTCCTATCAGCCATAAAACAACACCCCCTCCAAAAATGATGATGATTGTTCAAAGGCTGTGAGACAGTGGAGGAAAGTTCTCACTCTTCGTGAGTGAGACAGGTGCAGGAGCTAAAGAGAAGAGAGAGAAAAGGAGTGGGTGGTGGGCGCTGTAACCCAATACTCTGTGCTGTCGACCGAAGCCGCTGAGGAAAACAAGAACGAGAGGAACGGCTCAAAGTGGAACCGACTCAGGCTCGGGTTGTGGGAACGTTGGGGAGTGAGGCTGCCGACAGTGAGCCCCCTATTGAAGATCCAAAGTGAGGAACCAGAAAAAAAACTGGACTGTAAAAGTGCTGATGGCACCTCGGAACGTTACATTGCTGGCAGGACTGCAGCGTGACCCCCTCCCCCATCTTGTTCCCTCGTTTGTACTCCGACCCTCCTCTCCCTCCTCCACTCTCGCACATCTTGTTTCTCCGTCGTGCAGCATCTTTCCCTCTGTCCCTCTCTGCCTTTCTCTCTCTCTGTCTCTCCCTCTCTCTCTCTCTCTCTCTCTCTCTCTCTCTGCTTCCATCGCTCCCCCTCCAGCGCCTCTGATTGTCATTCTGCAGCTGGACGTGGCTTTAAGAGGCATCACACTGGCAAAGAGAGGATAACTCACAAATTGCTAAGTCAGCAACTTAAAAAAAGAAGTGTCTTCAAGGCTTTTGATGACTGACCATTTCATTGGTTATCCTTTGACAAAGAAAGACTTGATAGAAGAGCATTAGCAGACAGCCAAAGCTTGATATTGCTTCATAGAACGCCACAATGCTCACAGAGAAGCGGCAAACGAAGATTCCATCTGTCTCCTGCAAAACTTGAACCCGAACATTCAGACTTTTCCACAAGAAGACGCAATTCATCCTGATCTCACCCATTGAGCCCCAGGCCCTTCTCCTTGCCGGAAGATCAGTCATGCAGGTGTCCATTGCCTGCACGGACCACAACCTGAAGAGAGGTAATGGGGACCATAGCAAGCAGAACGCCACCAGCCCGAGTGTGGTCAACCAAGCAAAGGCAAAATTCCGCACGGTGGCCATCATCGCTCGCAGCTTTGGCTCCTTCACTCCACGCCACATCTCACTCAAGGAGTCCACGGGGAAACACACGGGAATGAAGTACAGGTGTGTCTGTGGGTGTATTCGCTTTTACTTGAATACTTTGTCTAGTTTGTTTGTTGTTTTGGAGGCATTTCTGAAGAAACTAACTTTCACATAAAGGTTGTAACCTCTTATGTTGAGCTGAACATTGATTTGGAGAACTATTTTTAAATGATCTATCCAACAAACTAAGAGAAAATCAAAGCAGTTGAGATAAGTATGGGCTCACTATTTGGCAAAGTCACTCTGTTCTTAGCTTAAAAAAACTTGAGAGACAGAAAAGAAAAAGTTATGAAATGTGCATTTGTGCCTTCTTAAGTCATTCACTGCCAGATGTGCAAAAATTTGTCCACTCCATTGCCAGGGTTTTTTTCATTGTCCCTCAAATTCTAAGTCCCACAGAATATTGAGTTTTAAGACTACATAAACATTCAATATAACGTTAGAAACCTTAGACTCTTTTCTTTCATCAGAAAAAAAAGTTAATTCCAAAGTTATATGGTTCTGGAGTTATATGATCTTGAAACGAGGGTGGCTGTCCAAAATACACTGCCATACATACATATTGGTTAATATCGCGCTTTAACAACAGCTGAAGCTGGAACAAAGCGCTAACATGGAAAAAAGGTAAATGTTTCCCCTTTGTGGAAAAGAAAATACATTTCCAGAGGCCTGGCCAGCGCTTTATTGGCATGCTAACATGAAAAAACAAAACCCAAACTAATTCGGGAATGGCCGTCTGCATCATATATTCAATTCCCAAATAAATTTGCTAATGGTACGAGTTAAAATCTTTTTGATGGTGAAAGTGATGACTAAAATCTGAGGCAGTCATGTGTTTACTTTTCGCAAACGTTGAACAGCGATCAGTTATTTCTGTGATATGATGAAGAGTTCTAATGTAATTGCCACACCTCGCTGCGGGACAGCAAGTTACTCATGCGCGAACGCTGTAATCATCGGTATGGCTTCAATGATTACACGTCTCACTCTGCGAGTAATCGAGGCGCAAATGTTCCTTGAAAATGATTGACCAAACACAAATGTCCAGACTTTGTATGACATTTACGAAGTCTTGCGCACCTAACAGTATATAACATATTCAATTCAGTAAGGTAACTTTCATGGCTGAGTGTAGAAAAAAAGGAATGCAACAATAACCCAATTTTTGGCATCCTGCATTTAACAGGATATTTTCAGATCTAACGTTGATTTCTTAAGAAACATGACAAGGTCTATGAATAGACGCATCAGATTCGATACCTGATGGTTGTCATTAGTGAGCTACTTTTTTCCTCTCCCCTTCTGTCTCTTTTCGTCTTTCCTCACCAACACGCTGTTGTTCCGCCTGCTTTCAAGGGCCATGAATGGAATAGGGCTTCTGCTTCTCTCCCACGCATCGACAACACACCTACACACCTTTTGCTGTGGTTTGATGACACAGATCTGCAGTGTGGGCCGAATGTCTGAATCCGATTTGACTTCTGCCAACTTACGTCTTTGACTTTTGAGGTCTCAAGATGAGAATCTTGTATGGCGGGCCGATTTAATCTTCACCTGAACTTCTGTGTGTGTGTGTGTGTGTGTGTGTGTGTGTGTGTGTGTGTGTGTGTGTGTGTGTGTGTGTGTGTGTGTGTGTGCGTGTGTGTCTATGTGTGTGACGTCATAAATTCTTATATTTAAAGGCATGTAAGATGACCAAGTCAGTATGTGCATCCTGGATTTTATAGCTGAATTTTGGTCCCCATAAGTGATGAGCCTGAGCCAAAAAGTGGTCCCCAGAAAACATAAAAATGTGTGAGTGTGCATGTTTGTGTGTGTGTCTGTGTGTGTGTGTGTGTGCGTGTGTGTGTGCATGTGCGCGTGTGTCGTGTGTTTGTGTGTGCATGTCCGTGCATTGTGTGTGTGTGTGTGTGTGTGTGTGTGTGTGTGTGTGTGTGTGTGTGTGTGTGCGTGCGTGTGTGTGCGTGTGTGTAACTATCTATGAAGGAACCTATCAAACAAATATAATGTCTCATATCCCATTTTAAGTAGTCTACATGCGCTGTAAATTGAGTACCTATTTTCCGGTGTATAATGTGCACCCAAAAACCTTAATTTTCTAATAGTCCCACAATGGGGAAATTTGCAATCTACAGCAGCAAAATTGAAAGGGGTGGTGGTGGGGGGGAGAGAAAGATAATAAAGTATTTTATGCATCATAGAAATGTCAGAAGACTGAAATGTCTAACTGCACAAACATGTTTAGTGAAAAGAACTGTATATTGTGCAAGTAAAAAAAAGCGTATTTGATATATGTAACAATATTGAGTGAACATAAGGTGGCTGTGCTATTTACAATGCAAGAGCCCAGGTCTTTTTTCACGTGTGATTATTAAGAGGCCTGACAGCAGTCAGTAGGAACGAGCGGAGGTAGTTCTCCCTCTTGCAGCGCGGGTGTAACATTCTCTGGCTGAAGGAGCTACCTAGTGCTGTTAGGGTAGGCAGGAAGGTTTAGGAAGGGGTGTCAATCACAGCTTTTAGTTTAGCTAGCGTCCTCTGTTGCCAGCTCCTCCAGAGAGTCCAGGGAGCAGCAGAATAAACAGTGCATAACCACAGGCTCTAATGAATCACCTTTTTATGTGGTGTGATGCCTTTTATTTGGAAAACTGTGATAGATTTATATATTATATGTTGAAAACGGTGTGCCCTGCGATTGGCTGGCAACCAATTCATGGTGTCCACCGCCTCGTGCCCGAAGACAGCTGGGATATGCTCCAGCGCCCCTCGCGACCCTAATGAGGAATAAGCGCTACGGAAAATGGATGGATGGGTGGATTTTGAAAACTTTTTTTAATCATTGAGGTGCACCTTATAGTCTGGTGCGCCTTATGTATGGAAAAAAGTTTTAAAAAATCCACCCACACTGGGGAATGCCTCAAAGAAGTCCAAGATGGCGCCCGAGTAGGCAGCCTCAGCAAGTGCTCTCATGAGCCTTGCTTTTTTTGGTTGTTTTTGTCTTGTTTTGTGTTTTCTTTTGTCACTTTGTGTTGTTGTGCATCGTGTGGAACGGATACAGATTGTTTTTCAGCATTTTTGACCACGACATTCATCAAGGAGGAGACTGTGCTGAGCGGTTGCGCCTTTTCGGCAGCATGAATATGCCAGTACTGTTTTTGAAAGGGAGGAATGTCGGAGCCATTCGACTGTCATCGCTGGACACCAAAGGGGCCATTGTGCTTTTTTGCGCCTGTAATGGGCAGCATCTTCACAGCCCGCGCTTTGTTTAGCGGAAAGGTCAGTGCCGTTGGACAGTCTGCGGCTGGATGGATGCATGGCTTGAGGAACCCGCAATAAGAAGAAAGGAGCGTCAGCGCAGAGCGCCGATGCGTATGTGGAACTGTTGCGGCTTGGAATTGAAGCAGATTTATGTGGAACAGGAGATGTGAGACAATCTCTTTTCGTCAATGGATGCTACAGCTGCATGTTTGCTTTCAACATTTAGCTTGTAGTTGACATGCACATTCCACCATGATGTCCCTGATCCACTGGTGGAAAGACGCTTTGATCCTCTCCTCTTTCATCTAGAACTGTTTCATGTCATCACAAAGAGGGTACAGCAAGTCCTGAAGAATGAATGTCGCTCTGTGTCTTTGTTTTGTCATATTGTCTCTATGCTGTCATATTATTTGTTATTTAGTTTTTTTTTTGTTCTTTTGACTTCAAGACGGCGCCGCGAGAGTGGCTGCCTTTCCAGCAGCTCATGTATTTCGTTTTTCTACTTTCATTCCTTTCATCACTTTGCTGCTGTGAAATGTAAATTTCTCCACTGTGAGACTAATAAAGGCATATCCAATACAAATCCAATACTCTAGTACACCTTATACACTGGAAAATGTGGTAAATTCAAATGTTGCCGTCTATCCGTTAACCTAAATGTTTTTGGGACATTTTGACACATTTGCAGAGAAACAAAATGCACCTGGGTGTCGTATAATAGATATTTGGTTGTTTCTCTATGTGTATTTGTGCGATTTACCTCTGAGCGATCTAGGCCATGTTGTTAAAACACCCCCTTTGCTATTTTAATGCTATTTCAAGGTTTTCTCTTTAATAATATATCTCCAGAGTCGTTTTCCCCTTTCGGCTACCACCAACAGCCTGTTATAAGGGGCAGTCAGCGGACAAATCTTATAAGTGCCCCTTTCCTCTCAGTCCAGTGAGTAAAATGCGTAGGAGGTGGACGCCATTACCAAGGTGCGCAACAGTTGTATTTAAGTGGGATTGAGGGTTTCACAATCCATCTCACAACACCTTGAGGTGGCAATGAAACATGGTGGACGAGTATTGATACCGCTCTGTATTCTCTTAACTCCATGTCGGCAATGAACACACTTGATGGCAGAAGTTTTACTCGCGCCGATTGCCATATTACCCCAGTGGGTGTGAATCACATGAATTGAACTCATCTCAGCTTCATCAAACTATCTACAGTATTAAAAAAATAACAGGTTGTGGTTTTCAAATAATCACATAATTTTGCTTTCAAGTCTGGTCGCGGAATGGATTGGGTCGTTTACAAGGAAAACACATCTTTACTTAGTGCTTTTTCTTGTAAACAAATTTCTTCCGTGCACAATTCATTTTGTATCACTGGATTCTGCAAACGGCACCGTAGGCTTAGCCGGATTAAGCATATTCATACTCTACGATGCTGATGTGCGGTGGTTTCACAGGACCTCTTTGTGTAGTATGTCTGCTCCAATCCTTTTCAACGTGGGAAAGAAATGAGAGACATCAGAGAGTCGCATTTTTTTTGTGGCGTTGTAATGTAAGTTGACGTGAGTTTGCTTTGATCTGCTGGCAAACATCATCCCAGAGGAAGGAGACTGCACGCACGTTAACCTTGTATCTATTTCAGTCTGCATTCTTCGAGGGTTGTCAATCTGCTGATGGATGGCGTGATGGGGAATTAATTAGATGTTTGAAATGAAAGGATGCAAACATCCAGATTTAAGCTCTACTGCATGTACGTGTGTAAGTAAAGTGAAATGAAACATGTCCCACTTGAAAATTGCTCACATGTTGCGTACTGTAAATGAAGACAAAGGTGTTTATATGTGTGCATACATGGTCCCAATGCCATGCTGATATCTCTTTCTTTCTTTCGAACTGTATTCAACGATTTTTAGCTTTGTTAATTTTACGTTTGTAACACTGTTCGATTCATCCTGAGAATTTTTTTAAAAATGCTATCTTGAGCTCCTTGGCTTTTAAATATGTAACCCCATAGGCACATGGGATGCAACACCTTCAAAGAAAAGAATTTCAGAACTGCCTTGCAAAATTCCCAAAAGTCTTCTTGCAGAGTATGCTCCAACACGAGAAAGATCTCAAATCGATGAACATACGACAGAAGCCTTGTAAATTATATGTTTTTAGTGATGTCTTAGCGAATCATTTGCCAAGCTATGTGAGAGAAAAAGGGACTGGCTGTGTTTGTGTAACCATATGAAGGCCATGTAATTGACTTTCTGTCGCCATGGAGATGAGAATGACAGAAAAAGCTGCGAGTGAGCAGCTTTCAGTTGAGTGGGTTTTTCTCATATGTGTGATTGTGTGTCCTAGCGGAGGTTTGTTGGTGGTTTAAATGCTGTGGATTTGAGGTTCGGGCTGTAGAAATGTGGTGTTGAGAAATGAATAAAATTACCGAGTGAGAATGTGTTATTTTGACTTTAGCTCGGTTAGGTGATCATGTCATCTTTTAGAAGCTGCTTTTGTGTGGGAACATTAACACGCACACACACGCACACACACGCACGCACACATATCCCGCAGCCTAAATGAAAAGGAAATTGACAAGTACGATATGTGTGGCATTAGAGTCAGTGAGTGGAGCAAGATAAGAGAAAGTGATTGAGAGCTGGGATGAGATATATGGGCAGCTATTCAATCAGCCCGTGTGCCAGGGGACTCCCTCAGCTAATTGTCAAACTCCACCAAGACTGATCTGCTTTCTCACCACTTTCTTCCCATCCTGATTCGGGCCAAGGCCAAAGTAAATCTTTAAGGAGAGGTTTGACCTGCACACCCACTTTCCTGCATTGCTTTTGACATTGATACTTTTTTTCTTAACTCATCTGAGTTCAGTGAATTGATTGAATATATATACAGTAAAGTCTCGTTATATCGATATCGGATATATCGATAGTCCCGGTTATATCGATACTATTTCTATGCACGCACGGAGAAAATTACTTGCAAACAGGGTCGGATATATCGATAGTCCCGGTTATATCGATATTTTTTCGGACTCCCTTGAATATCGATATAACGAGACTTTACTGTATATATATGAACACCCTACATTTTCATTTTCTCCGTCTGCTTGCCACAATTTTCCTCTGCCTCCTATCATTTTCCCCTCGGACAAAATATGTGATTAAGAGAGCGTACCGGTATACATCTGCTTGATGACATACTCTCACACATTTCTAATTGTAGCTTTATTGAACAACCCCCTTCCTATTTCAAGACCCCCTTTAGCCTCCCTGCAATTACAGCTCCTTCCTTGCTTCATCCTTTCTCCTGCCTTGATCTTTGGACATCAATGAGACAATGAGGGTTGTGAGACTTTTGGGATAAAAGATCAGCAAAAGTGGAGAAAGGCAAAAGAGGTAAAGATGTCGCCAGAGATTTGTGAGCACATTTTTGCATGGCCTCATTAAGGCCTTATTCACGTCCGTTCTTTGACAATTTAATGAGCACATTAGATCAACACCTGCTAGGCACCCAAGAAAGGAATACAATATTTTCACTATGTTCACTTTTTGACTACTCTTAACCCAAACACGGTGATATTGTCTGATCTGGTGATATACTTTATACTGTTAAACGACGGCCTATTTTATCCAATTTAATTTTTCTTTTGGCTTCTCAGATTGTACTCTAAGTAATAGATGTCATTAGATTGCACGGCTGCACCTAACACCGCGGCTGACAAGTGCACATCAGTTCAAACGGTCATATCTAAAAGGCTGCAGTGGTACTGTGCTATTAGAACGGCGACTGCAGCGAGCCCATGGCTGAGTGAGCCGGTATGCGATGTAGTAAATAATGCAGTGGTGAAGCTTAGCGTGGTCAGAGTCTATATGAAGTCATTAGCGGTTTTCATTCACTGCATGCAGCAGACCTCATTTTGATGAGGTCATGCAAAGGTAATGTTGTTGGTTGGATTTTTTTAAGGTGCTCCCGGTGAGAGGTCAAAACTAAAGTAGATTAGATGGGCAAAAATATGGCCTAAAATATATATATTTTTCCTGAAATTGATTTCTTTTCCTCCTCTGACCACATGAAACCAATGAAAGTAGAATAGAAATAAAAGGTCACAGTGTTTATCACTAAGGGGTCTTTTACCTTGCCATCAAGACTGTATTTATTTTTCTTTTGTTCACCGTGGCATGTAAGCGAAATGTCAAATGCTTGCCACATTGTTGTGAATCCAAACACTTTAGTCCAAGCTAGCTCAAAGGCCAAAATAGATATAAAATAGCATGGCTTGCTTCATGCTTGATATGCATTTGAATACACATCATACATTGCAAAAAAATCAGGCCACAGACTTATAAATAGGGGCGCTAATGAGTAGGTTTACTATTTGCATATGATTGTCATGTACGGTCAGGAAAAAAAGCATAGGCATGGATATTTGTTCACCTCTTGAACACAGCAATTGTGCATGTCTGCTAGCAAAAGGCACAGAATATCCAAACCAACGTAGTGGGATTTTTATCGCAGAAGACATTCCTGCAAATAGCCAATTCCTCTTCTTTCTGAGAAGCAATGTAAGAAAGATCAGAATTTGAAAAGCTACCAAAGTGAAACCTGTATTAGCTTTAAATTTGAATCTATTCAATCACACACATTTGCAATTGTTTCCAACTATAATGTCATTGAAACACTGGGAAACACCAGATAATACACGATTGACATCGAATCCATCCTGTGTTCTTCCATCACCGTTTGGTTCGGGGCCACCACAAAAATGGACAAAATCCGACTTCAACGGACAGTTAGGACAGCGGAAAAAATCATTGGCACCGCTCTACTTACTCTTGAGGACTTGCAGACTGCAAGATCCAAACTAGGGCGTGGAAAACCCTCCTGGACCCTCCGCACCCTGCCCACCACCTTTTCCAGCTACACCCCTCAGGCAGGCGCTACCGATCCATGCGCACCAAATCCAGCAGACATTTAAACAGCTTCTTCCCCCCAAGTCATTAATTCTTTGAACAGTAGCCCAAATTGAACTGTATAGTGCCTCTTTGCAATTTTTTGATGATGATACTACTGCAGCGTGTTCGACCGGAAACAAATTCCTTGTGTGTTCTACATACTTGGCAATAGAGATGATTCTGATTCTGCTTCTAATTCGGATTCTGATAGGTCACGGCTGTAGTTCAAGTCTGAGCAATGTTCTCCTCCGTTTGTCAAAAAAACGACATTTTATTTCAGCACGATTATGCTGAGCTCAGCCGTAACAGCCGTTGAGCTGAGCAAAGGAGATAATTAAACCGTAGGGAGACACCGAGCCGGAAAGAAATCCAGAGCTGGGGAGGGACAAAGGCAAGAGGCTGAGGAGCCGCTCGGGTCCTAAAGGAGGAGTTTACAGGGCCAGTTTTTAGCCATCATGGCAGGGATATCGAGAAAGTCATTTGTGTCTATCATCAAGCAAATGAAGACGTGCTTGGGTGAAGATGGATAGCTTCATAGACGTGGAAGGCTTGTTATGCTAAGATCTGTTTGGAAAAATGATTACAGGGGTTTAAAATTTCAATCAATATTTGATAGCCACACTGTGCCCGCGTGAGCACGCACACGCTAAGTGGCGGTGGCGTGTGCTTCCAAAAGCCCGTCTCCATGTGTTTACCGAGCGGAATATCTCCTCATTGGTCCTCCTTGCTTCATTGCTGTCATTCCTCCAAAAATCATCGCAGCTATTAGGCTCACGTGGGATCCAAATTTAAGGAACTTTCAAAATCCAATACTCATCTCTGACTGAAATTGCTTTCAAATTAAGCTACTTTAATTCATTATGCTAGCTGCTAGCACATAAAATACGTTTAATCCTTATACATTAAAGAATATAATCAATTGCTCTCAAACAACAAATTAATTTGGTATGGTGTCATCTGAGGATTCTATGCTACCGTGTTAATTCTTGAGTGTACAAATAAAATGAAATTGTCAAACTCATCCGCCGCCCATTCATGGAATTGGGATGTCGTGATTTGCTGCCTATGCTTTAAGTTGTTTTCTTCTGTTTTTCCAGGAACCTTGGAAAATCAGGACTACGGGTGTCTTGCCTCGGACTCGGTAAGTACAGTAAAGTCTCGTTATATCGATATCGGTTATATCGATAGTACTGCTTATTACGATACTATTTCTATGAACGCAAGGAGAAAATTTACATGCCGCAGGATCGGATATATCGATAGTCCGGTTATATCGATATTTTTTCCGACTCCCGAGAATATCGATATAACGAGACTTTACTGTATATGTAATTTCACTTTCTTGGGTAACTCAGTTAGAAATTATTGCACTGTGTGTCGAGTCATTCAAAACATTTCACAAGTAAAAAGCTCAGTGCACTCAACAAAGATGAGACTTGTTTGTCATTAAATCAATGCCTATACCGTGACGTGACCCTCAACATACACACTCAAACACGATCACAGAAAGAAATCCCCTTGGCTATTGTGACTGTGATAGCTGTCTTGTTGACTCGTGCGCTTCGCCTTCATCTAAGTGACCTGCTTCAAATTGATGGAACTGTGCAGAACAGAAAAGGTCATCCGAATGAATTCCAACTGTCTGCCATGCATTTCGCCACGGGTAGACACGATGTGGACAGTGCAAGAGGGGCTCAGGAGAAACACAGAAGAGATGTTGCCAAGATAATTCCGGATATGTGTGTGCGTGCGTGTGTCTGTGTGCGTGTACTGGATCATAAAATTCAAAATTGATACTTGTCGCTTGAGGTACAGCCAGTCTGTTTTGAGTGCATTGTCAAGGTGTCCTTGAACAAGTCACTAAACACCCCCCAAACGGCATTTTTTTTTTTACTTTGTTACTTCTGGGTTGAGGTAACGCTGGCGCGTGTGGCTGCCGCTGCTCACCCACAGAAAAAATATCCTATGGCTGTAACATGTCATTGAGAGTTTTGAAAGGCACTTAATATATATATATATATATATATATATATATATATATATACAGTAAAGTCTCGTTATATCGATATCGGATATATCGATAGTCCCGGTTATATCGATACTATTTCTATGCACGCACGGAGAAAATTACATGCAAACAGGGTCGGATATATCGATAGTCCCGGTTATATCGATATTTTTTCGGACTCCCTTGAATATCGATATAACGAGACTTTACTATATATATATATATATATATATATATATATATATATATATATATATATATATATATATATATATATATATATATATATGGGAACCCCTCCTTCCTGAGTTGTGAAGACAGCTTCCTCTAATAAGGAATAAATTTTCGAGTCTGCCTTTTCACTTTAAATGCCTTAGTATCAGGAACAACACTGAGTTATCATATTAACAATAGTTGCATAACAACCTTAGGTACATTCACCAGGAGTCAGAGAAAAGGAAGTGATTGACGTTGACAGATATTTCATTTCTATCAAACCGCAAAAAACTCTGCTTGATCAGATTATGTGCAGCGGCAACGTTTTCATAACACACTGAGCCCTCACTCAGACACAGAGCAACAACTGGACATCCACAGCGGGAAATATAATTGCCGCAATGGAAACAGCTTAAAGGACAACTGACGTCTTCGGACAAGTTGTGTCCATAATTTGTTAAATGGCTTCAAATGACTTCTACTGAGCGTATTTTAAAAAGATTCCACCGCATATAGCTATATTTTACGTTTTAAGACTTGCGCTGAATATTCCGGAAGTCTTGTTTTTGAGTTAGTGACGAGTCCTCACCCTACGTCACTGAATGAACGCCCCTGAACGAAAAAAGGACACATTGTAGCAGTCCTTTCATCACGTCAATGCATTTTGCTGTACTTGTTTGGTCTGAAATCTTCGTGTTGTACCAAAAAGAGGCAGAAGAGGGCGACAAAGCTCAGTGTAAGGAGTTAATCAGCCTATGGAAACGGGCTGATTAATTCCCTAAACGGAGCTTTGTCGCCATTTTCTGCCTCTTTTTTAGTGCTACATTTTCCTCCCCTATTACCTCAAAATGGTACGGAATAAATTCTTTAATTGATTGCAAACATGTATGCTTTCCTCTTCAGAACTATTTGAATCATATTCATAACTGGATGAGTAAAAAGAAAGTATATTCTCTGAATCTGAAGCCATTGTTTTGCTTCTCCAGCAAGGCAAGACGTCTTGGGTTGACGCCACGAACAAGGGGGCGGGATCTTCTGAAACTTGCCACTTCTGGGTTCATTTTTTTGCAGATTTTGGACACTTTAAGTCATTTTTATTTTTATTATTCATTATTTTTTATATTTATTATTACATATAATAAGTCATTATTATTATTATTTAAGTCATTTTATTAATGCTTTATTATTATTTTAGATGCTATAAAACGTTTTTCTGATGTCAGGAAACAAAAAAGTGATGTCGGTTGTCCTTTAAACGGTTGATTGGACACACATCCGCACACGCACGCACACAGGCACACACGCATACACACACACACACACACACACACACACACACACACACACACACACACACACACACACACACACACACACACACACACACACACACACACACACACACACACACACACACACACACACACACACACCTGCCAGCAGAGAAATGCTTAGAACAGCTATTTCAAAGGTATTTGCAAAATAAATACTAGAAAAAAACACTCTCCATGATCACATAATGGCTCTGGGCAGACAGTAGGTGAGATGATCTGAAGTCGGCATGGTTACAGATCTCAACAATTCTTCAAATTAGCCCCCATCGTGAGCAGAGCATATGATTTTATACGCCATCACGGACACGTCGGAAGCAACTGGATGAACAGTTGAGGAATTTGGTTGCCTGTGGTGGCTTTTAACCTCTTGTATATCTCCTGTTTTGTTTACCTAAGCTAATCAGCAGCATGTTGTCTGACATGCACGCTCATTTTGCACAATGCTCGCGGTCACGCGCATGCGCATCATTATCATAAAGCGCTAACCGACAGTCACGCGTCGTACTCATTAATATAAGGATAAATTGTTTTTTTTAATGCAAGTTCATTTTTCTTCTCCAGGTACATGGGTGACTTTTGGGGGTCAGATAACAGATGAGGTAGGCTGCATTTTCTTCTCGTGCTTTTATTCAGGGGAGGAAAAAATGTTTTTTTTTCTTGCTCTACAGTGCCCGTTGTCACTGCCTGTTTTGCCCTGTAGCATTGCCGCATCTCTACACACGCACACACAAACACTGTGTGCAAAATAAGGGACATAAAAAAGTTAAGTTATGTAACTGTACTATTTGTCTTACCCTAAAAACTCAGTGCCATGGAGTCACACGCCTCCCTCCCGGCCGTTATTCTTCAGTTCAATGTCACCGGTGACATCCTGTCACTTTCATAGTTTTAGTTCAGGATAACCTATTGGTCAGAGAAATATTTTAGATAATCCAAGAATTGGCCCTTTCCTGACTCATATTAGAAAGGAGGGGTGGTGGGGGGGGGGGGGGGTATTAGGATTTCATGTGCTTCAGCATCCCCCTTCTTTGCTTCAACGTTTCTGTTGTCATCAACTGATCAATACCATGCCCTCCAGACTGATTGTGTTGAAGAGGCTTTGTTTGACAATACCGGCTGGCAACGAGCCGGGTTTAATGGTGATAAATGGCCATTGGCTCAACACGGTGGACATTGCCGTTGCTCTTTAATTCAATCTCATTTGTTTCTTGGTTTATTTCGAAGCACTCGGACAGTAGGTACACGATCAGCCTTTATTTTCTAGAAAGCTTTATCCTCATTAGGGTAGCGGGGGCTGCTGGACCCAATCCCAGCCGTCTTCGGGCACTAGGCGGGGGACACCCTGAATTGGTTGCTAGCCACTCACACAGCACACAGTGACAAACAACCATTCACTGTCATACTCACAAATCGGGACAATCTGGAGCGTTCAATCAGCCTGCCATGCATGTTTTTGGAACATGGGAGGAAACCGGAGGACCCGGAAGAAACTCACGTAGGCCTGGGGAGAACATGCAACTCCACACAGAGAGGCCGGACCGGGTCTCTGCACTGTGAAGTCGGCATGCTCACCACTCGACTACCGAGCCGCCCTGTTTTTACTTTTTATCAATTTGGGGATATTTATTTGTTCTGTTTTTTTAACTCATTCACTGCTAGACGATGTGCAAATGTGTCCCCTCCAATGCCAAGATTTTGGTCATTTTCACTCATATTGCATGACCCACAGAATTTTGAGTTTTAGGACTACATAAACATATAATGCAACATAAGAAATCACAGACTCTCTTCTTTCATCAAAAAAAATCTGAAAAAATGTTTATGTTGATCTTATTTGGCTCTAGAGTTATCTGCAATGGAAGTTGGGGCGGCTGTACAAAAGGCAACTGTTGCCCCCTCGTGAGAGGGAAAAACATTGCCAGAGGTCTGACCAGTGCTTTATCGGCACCCCACCCCCAGCAAGAAAACACAAAACCCGAACAAATTCGGGAATGGCACTCCACGTCATCCTTTTCAATTGCCGAATAAATTCGGGAATGGCAGTGAATGAGTTAAACAAGTGCAATAACAAAAAGCCCTGGACATTCAAGGATGTTGCTTATGGTTCCTAATTGCAAGATGGAGCTCGCAGCAACTAATGGTTCAACTCATATTGCCAGGTTGCAGAGCAGCTCATGACCATTGCCTATGAAAGCGGGATCAATCTCTTCGACACAGCTGAAGTCTATGCCGGTGGCAGGTGCGTGTTGTCCGGTTTCCAAACAATCTCGCTCCAATTCACAGTATTTTATATTACTGTATGTTGTCAACTGAGATGGGGTTTCACGTTATTTTTGTTCAACATTTCCAGGGCCGAAGTTATCCTTGGAACCATCATCAAGAAGAAGTGTTGGAGGTAATGACATGACGGCACTTTTATCTATCAGCCCAGTTCACATTTCTACCATTAAAAAGTTTAAATGGAAACAAATAAACTAATACTATATTGAAGATAAGGAAGTCAAAGCAACTGAACTTAAAGATTGGCTGCAGTCGGCAGAACCTCTGATTGGAATACAAAAAAAATTACGATGGAAAGATGCTGTATCGACACTGAAAATAATTCACTACCAACTGTAAAATCAACACAGCAACCATCTTTTAAGGTTTCTTTCTTTTTCTATTTTCTTAGGAGATCCAGCTTGGTCATCACCACCAAACTTTACTGGGGAGGAAAGTTAGTTCCATTCAACATTTTTTAAATTCTTTATCAAATATGAAAAAAATATGTTTGCCAAATTGTAAATCTGGCAAAGAAAATAAAATCATTGGTCATCTTGTTTTTTTTTTTTTTTTCGTGCACCCAGAGCAGAGACAGAGAGAGGCTTGTCTCGAAAACACATTATTGAAGGTATGGCTAAAAACACCACAACTTGTTTCACTTCATCATGAATGAAGTCATAAGCGTTTGTTAATTTATACGGTCTGAAAGGTCTGAAAGGCTCGCTACAGAGGATGCAGTTGGAGTACGTCGATGTCGTTTTTGCCAATCGCCCTGACAGCAACACGCCGATGGAAGGTGAGGCAAGACCTGTCCCAATCAACTGTGAAACCACAATCGGGTCACGAAGACGTCCAAGATGAAAACACGCCATGTTTGTCTGGCTTCACAGTTGTGAGGTCCCGGGTTCACAGTTTTCATGTACATTTTGCGAGGACGAGTGCATACAACTCATGATTGACATTGACAGAGATTTGCATGTGTCTGACAGAGATCGTCCGGGCCATGACCTATGTGATCAACCAAGGGATGGCAATGTACTGGGGAACGTCTCGGTGGACAGGGATGGAGATCATGGTAAGACACCTTGAAAGAATCATTTGTAATGAATGACATGAACTCATTCACTGCCAGACGATGTGCAAATGTGTCCACTCCAGTGCCAGAGTTTTTGTCATTTTCAACTGAAATTGCAGGACCCACAGAATATTGAGTTTTAGGACTATATAAACATTCAATGCAGCGTAAGAAACCTTAGACTCTCTTCATTCATCAGAAAAAAAATATGCAGATCTTATTTGGATCTGAAGTTATCTGCAATGGAAGTGGGGTGGCTGTAAAAAAGGAAAATGCTTCCCCCTCGCGGGAGGAAGTCTGACCGAAGCTTGAAACACAAACCCCGCAATAAAAAAAAATTAAAAAAAATCGGGAATGGCACTCCACGTTATGCTTAAATTCCGGAATGGTAGTAAACGAGTTACAAAAAAATAACGATTGTTGATCAAAATTTAAAACTTCTAGCCAATTAAAGTGAAATTGCCCCATCAATGTCTTTATTATTTTTTATCTTGTCCTATTTTCTCATGACTGCATATAAATTTTGCTGGATTTTTGTTCTTGCAGGAGGCCTACTCAGTGGCAAGACAGTTTAATCTGATCCCACCAGTGTGTGAGCAGGCGGAGTACCACCTCTTCCAGAGGGAGAAAGTGGAAGTGCAACTGCCTGAACTTTATCACAAGATAGGAAAGGAGTCTTTGCTGTCATCCTTTCTTATTTTCTACTTTCCACAATACTCCTTCCGTTTACCTACGTAGTCCTCTTTGCCTTCTCCTCGGTTGCAGGAGTTGGAGCGATGACTTGGTCGCCGCTGGCATGCGGAATCATTACAGGGAAATATGAGAATGGCATTCCTGAATCTTCCAGGGCTTCCATGAAGGTACGGACACTCATTGGACTTTTCTGCAGGTTCTTTGGCTTGCTCTCACATTCCAACATATTCGGTAAATTGAAAAGTTATCATCCGTAAAATGCTGCCCTTTTCTCATAACGCATTTTAAACAGGCCCATGAAAAACAGATGACATATAAAGTGAGACGAAATAATAACACTGTATTTTCCCCACTATGACGCTTCAGATTAAAAGGTGCACTTTTAATGAATGTCCTATTTTAATGAATGTCCTATTTTAAATGGTTTAAATGTTTTATATATATATATATATATATATATATATATATATCGATATTCAAGGGAGTCCGAAAAAATATCGATATAACCGGGACTATCGATATATCCGACCCTGTTTGCATGTAATTTTCTCAGTGCGTGCATAGAAATAGTATCGATATAACCGGGACTATCGATATATCCGATATCGATATAACGAGACTTTACTGTATATATATATATATATATATATATGGAACTTGATGCGGCTTGGAATTGAAGCGGATTTACAACAAAGCAAAGAAATTTAAAATCAGATTTGCAAGAAATCTGAATATTGATCCAATTATAAGACACATCAGATTCTCAAACGCACTGTTGGCATTTGAGAAAATGTGATGCTTTTGGGTACCCATTATGTTGCAGACAATACATTAATTTAAAATATAACTGGAAGAAAAGTTGAAGGTTTGTTCCATTTTATTTTAAATAATTTCAAAAAGATGAATACAAATTTCATGAAAATGTGTCTCGTGTTTTATTTTATGTAGTTCTGTTTTAGCTCTTGACTTCCCCACTTTTGGCCTCTTCCAGTCTTATCAATGGCTTCGAGAAAAAATAGTGAGTGAAGACGGACGAAAGCAGCAAGGCAAGCTGAAAGACCTCAACCACATTGCAGAGAAGCTGGGCTGCACGCTACCTCAACTGGCTGTGGGTAAGTCACACTCGAGCTGTGGTTTGTCATATTTATCACCAACAAAGTCAATATCTCACTTTAGTAATAGTAATATCTTACTTTCTCAAAGAACTAAAACAAAATCTCAAATAGGCAATTGCATACACATGATTAAAAAAAAGATACATAAAAAATAAACCGAGGTCATTCCAAAATCATCACTTGTCAATAACAATGAAAGTGATCTACCTACTTGAAAGAAACTTTGACACCGTCCTCTCCCTGCAGCTTGGTGTTTAAGGAATGAAGGTGTGAGTTCAGTCCTATTGGGAACATCCAACCCCGAGCAGCTCACAGAGAACCTTGGAGCCATTCAGGTGAGAACATGGGTACGCTGCTTCTTTTCCACATTGCTAGTCTTCATTAGGATTGTGGGTGAGCTTGAGTAGATCACAGATTATTTTGGCCAAGGTGCACCCTTCTTCTGCACCCAATTGTATTTCTAAAGAATTCGCACCTCCTCCCAGTATCAATTTTCACTCGTCTCACATCCAGGTCCTTCCCAAGATGACATCTCATGTGGTATCTGATATAGACCACATTCTGGGCAACAGGCCGTACAGTAAGAAGGACTACCGCTCGTAGACCTTGCTTGTACTACCCTCTCCCCTCCAAGTGGTCAAGGCTGTGACAGACTTGTCATACTGCCTACGGTGGACCTGCTGTGGCTTACTACAGACTGGAACAGACCCCGCATTGCATGACCTGTACTGTCTGAACTGCCTTGCTAGGATCCACGAGCCTATTTGCTTCGGCAGCGTCGCCTGTTTCGTATCCATCTCCACACACGGTGCAGGTGTTAAATATGATATATATATATATATATATATATATATATATATATATATATATATATATATATATATATATATATATATATATATATATATATATATATATATATATATAATCTAGTAGCTAATGGTTGGCCACCTTCAGACACCCACAAACTCCACAATAGATCAGTCCCAAATGTCTGCGTGTCTTAGTGTGTGGCGGGCGTGCAATGGATGAGTTACAATGTGTGAATGTAAAAGGATGTAAAGTAAGACAAGAAGATAAGTAAAGAGAAAAATTAATTTTCATCTCGACATTTGAGATGATGTTTATTTGGATGCTGATTCCCAGGTAGTAAAAAAAAACAATGGCAACTGTAGCGACCACTCAAAGAAAAGGCAAAGGTTGTAAAATAATTCATTTTATTATTCTTGATGAAGTATTGTTTACTTGACAGATTCATGAAAATACAAGGAGTTATTGAAGTATTTTTTTACATGCATATCCTACTTTAGTGACGATAAAATTAATTGATTATAATGAAATTATTTTAAATCATGAATCTATTTTAATGAAACACTTTTTAGGGTGTGACAGATGAAATAATGCAACAAATATCGACTGTCTTTGCTCAGTGCACTGGATTGATAGAAGGTGTGGGTTGTACATCTTTAAGTCCCGTGTCCTACATACTTAGTCCACCTCTGCTCTCAGGCGACTTGTACATGACGAGTGACACATCAGCATTTCAAGAAAAAGTGCCTTGCTTTGAGAGGAACTTCAAAATACAGTAGAGGAGCAGGATAAGTAAGTCTCTTTCATACAGATGCCACAAAAGCCAGAAGAGAAGAGCATGCATTTGTCAGCGTTTGCCTTTCACACAGAGTCCAGCAAAGCAGGATACAGTATTTATTGAAAGGATTGTGCTTGCAACATAAACATCCTTCATCGCCGACCTATCAAGTAGCTTGATGGAGTGCACAGCCAATAGGCCTTTTTAAAAATGGCTAAGTAGGCATCATTAATCATAATCATAATCGATAAATAGATGCATGTTTCCTCTAATGCTTCGGTTTAACAAAGCACACAATTATAACAAGCACACAACTGCTTAAAAAATAGAAAAAAAAGATGTGTAAAAAAAAAAAAGATGTGTAAGGGAATTTTGTGGTTCCGTTGGACAGGTGGAGTGATGCCGCCCCCATGTGGCCACTAGAGGAACTTCATTCATGTTCCATTTTCATTTCTGGCTATCGTCGAAACCCGATGATTGTTATTATATTATTGGTTAATATATTATGATGTACATGTATGTAGATATTTTTAAGATGCATATTTGAGTCACTCATTTGCAAAGTGTATTATGAAGGGCATTTATTTTTCAACAATAAAACAGCTGAGTGAAATTATCACAAAGTCAGAAGAAATAACAGCAGATGACTTTGCCAACCAGGCATTAAAAATGATCAATTCATAAAATAGGTGATGTGCAGTCATGTCACTCATGAAAGGCAATGTGTCCCTGGTGTGTGGAAAAAAGACGTATCAGGATTTGTGTAAATAGTTTTCTCAGTCAGTGATGTGCCTTGATGAGGGCCCCGACCCCCAAAGGAGGATGAGTTTCATTTCATTGTTACATGTGTGCGGGGAGACAAGTGAGTAGTAGCCAAATAGACGTAAAGGTTCTAAAATCAGTTAATAGTATGACTTCATTTAAATCTAAATGACATTTCTTTACTTGTTTCATTGGATGGAACCTGTTTTTAGTTGAGGTAACATGTCACTCACTCCGAAGTATGTTCCCCTGCAGATTATAGACTGAAAATAAAATCCGGAATAAATGCTAATGGAAAATAACTACTCTGGTCCTTTTTTTGTACTTGGAGAGTAGTTACTATATCAATACTTAAAATCCCACCAAGAAAAGTGGAGACATTCATCAATTAAAACACACAATGACAATTGTTTTTTTTGTTTTGTTTTTATTGTAACAAAAAAGATATACCCAGAGCAAGAGCCTCCAGATTTTTTGATCATGAATTTCATGAAGTTGAAATGTGATACTGTTCCTCAATCCCAACTTTACTGAAAAGTACTCAACCCAAATATCCCACCCTTCACCATCATCAACTACTTGGATCCGGTGGACAGCAGAGCAATGAGTCCAGAGGATGCCCCAATTGACAAGATGTAGTTGCTGTGGGGAGGGGGAGTTAAGGCAAAAACTACCCTTTTTGCTTGTTGCAAAGAAGAAATTTTCTTGAGCCATTTGTGCAGGGTGATAAAAAAAAGGATACACGGCAGGGTTGAAGTTCTTGAGCAAGAAGAAAGAAGCGACGATGACAAGCACCAAGAAGAGGGTGTTGTTGTAGAAGATGGAGAACGTGGTAGCCTCGTAGTCAGCAACCTCATTTTTCTTCCACAGGATCCTGAGGCAACAGAAAACCGCAGCTAAAGTAATGTGAGAAACGGACACTGCCGCGTCTGCTGTGTCTTCTACTCAATATTTGAAATCACCTCTCATCCTTTTCCTTGCGGGACATCTTGCGATTGTCGGCCTCGGACAGCTTCCTGGTCACCTCCTTGGAAACTGCATCCTCGCGTTTCTGAGCAACTCTAGAAGGATTTTTTTTTTTTTTTTGGGGGGGGGGGGGGGTGACAAGAAATGGTGTTTGATTAATTCGAGTACCATCCAGACGTTGTGGACACCCTCTTTATTTGTCTTACAGAAACAATCTGTTTCGTCCGTCCATCTTACTTGTGCTTGAGAACAAACTTGACATTCTTGTAGGCAAAAGCCACCAAGTAGGTGCTTGCCAGAGTCATCACAGTGTACAGGAACGCAGACTGGATCAGGTCCATGTGCCATATCCTCCAGAATAGCCCTAGAGACACAAGGGATCCAAAGGAGGCATGAAGTCGACTGAAGAAATTACACAGGTGTAAAATGGGAATTACTCCATTGCGACACAAATTAAGGTTTTCTTGTCTTATCTTAGAAGCTTTCCTGTAGCAGCACATCTATGCTAACATTAGCATACATCCACGTTTTATTTCACTTGTGGCCGATTGCTAAACTTATTTCTTCAAATTTTAGCACCGTATCTGATGTTTACTTTTGGGTCCCGCGGAGATATTTGACAGCGTGGCAGAGTTGCAGTACGCAATTAACCGCAGCGAGTGACTCACAGATCGGGATGGCAGAAACAACGAGAGCATTGGCGTAGAATAGCGCGGTGGACTTTGTCGAGAGGTTTCTGCTGAAGTCCTGGAGGAGAAGGTCTTCCTCTGATTGCTGTTTGTTGGTGACTTTAGGCGCCATAATTTGCGAGGAGTGACAGAACGTCCTAGTTGACTGCTCGGCTAACGACAGAAGAGGAGTGACACGTCGCTAGGAGAACTCGAGAGAGACGCGTCAGCATTAAACCGGAAGTACAACGCTTGCTTTCTTCTTCTGAATCGACGTTCGGCAACGAAATGCACCGTTCCAACAACAGCGCCGTGGACAGTTAACACATGGTAATTGCAAATGAGTAGTTTAAATTGAAGCAATGCTGTGGTTCAATCAGTCTTGTCAAGTGATTATTGAGTTTAAAAAGTGTCAATTAACTTAGACTCGCCTCGTAGAATAGTAATCAGTAAAAGTCTTACATTTCTCAAATGTCAACTCAACTTTATTCACAGAGCACTGAAAAACAACCACGGATCCATAAACGCGCTTTACATAAAGTAAAAATCATCCATCCATCCATCCATCCATCCATCCATCCATCCATCCATCCATCCATCCATCCATCCATCCATCCATCCATCCATTTTCCATACCGCTTATCCTCATTAGGGTCGCGGGGGGTGCCGGAACCTATCTCAGCTGTCTTCAGGCACGAGGCAGGGGACACCCTGAATTGGTTGCCAGTCAATCGCAGATAACTGAAAAAAAGCACAAGTCAAACAATACATTCATAACATCCACCCACCCCTCTTATCCCCATCCTATGTGTATTATGAATTATTGATTAGTTTGCATTCCTGCATGGTTTATAGTCAGAAGTGTTTTGCTTGGATGGAGCCCTGAACAAACGCACACACATTCCAAATATAATTTGCATAGCGCATTTACATTGCTGCTCTCCTCTCAAGTCCTTTTTTGTCCCTATGCCGTCATCCAAAGATTACCAAAGACATGTTGTTTGCTCTTGCAGACCAATTGAAAACAAGCAGACAGATATTTAACCTGATGGTGACCCCACATCGTAGCTTAGCCCCCTGCTGCGCGGCTCTCTTTCTTAACTCTGCAGCAGGCAGCGTGTGTGCGTGTGAACGAGTGTGATGCACCCAGGCAGGTTTGCGTGATGTCCCTTTGGGCGTAGAGTTTAAGGATTAACGGAGCACTTCAGGGTGCGTAGAAGGAGAAAACTAGGAGGAGCAGGAAGAGATCCCAAATGGCCTGCTCATACAATGCCAGGTTCAGTCACTCTTGTGTTGATTACTTTGGCTTTGGAGACACCACAGGCACGATGACGAACACGCACGCACGCACGCACGCACGCACGCACGCACGCACACGCACGCACACGCACGCACACATGCTGACGATGGTGTGCCTGGCAATACTCTGACTGTAGCCTCAAGTGTGTTCATGACAGATCACCTAAAGTAGAGCCCTTGTCTTCCTTTTCAATGACTTTGTCACACTTGCCTAAGGGTAAACTGCGGGAGTCCTACTTTACATATGCATGTGTAACGGAGTTGTACACTAAGATTATTAAATTATGACGGAAGTCACACATGCCTCTACATATAGTATATCAATGTGTGTCTACTATGTGTGTATGAAAAAAGCCTTATCAGGCCGGGGTGAAGTCGATTTGCAGTGGATATTGGTCAACCTGTGATTTGTTTGGATTTTAATGGAGAAAAAAATACTTTCAAATCACTGCAAATTCTTTATTGATGCGAAGTGATAATAATATGATACTACTACTAGTACTAATACTACCACCACCACTACCACTACTATAACTATTACTACTACTACTACTACTACTACTACTATCAACAACAACAACAACAACAACAACAACAACAACAACAACAACAACAGCAAGTGATTGGCTGAAGTAACCACTTCAGGGTTCAGCCTGTGATTGGCTGGTAACCACGTCAGGGTTCACCGCACCTTCTGTCCAGCACGCCCGCCATACTCATGAGTTCACGCGGATTAGAAATTGCTAATATTGATAAATAATAATAGGAATATGTTTTGTAATGCTTCTTTATTATGGCTGTATTGTTTGAAGCATTTTATGAATTGTACAATGATCATTAAAACAATTAAAAAAAAAAACAGTTGATTAGCATCCATATTTATCATTTTCATGGTATCCATTGTTTGGATGAATGATGCAAAAAGTATCAAGTCAAAGACAAATCAAAACCTTCGTGTAAAGTTAACCATTTGAACTGAACTGATCTATTACCACTGACAATGGTTCAAACCATTTTTAACTCTGGAATGTCTCTTTTTTTAAAAAGTCATACGCTAGCAGCAAGTATGAATATGCAAGCCTTGTCATGTATTCAGTGTCATCTCAGAGGTGTACTGAGTAGACTGCAAAGCATCCCTTTGGAAGCAGAAGCAAAGAACTCAAGAGTGACACGCCAACACTCATTTAAAATGACATTTGCCTTGACTCTGAACAAATTATTTTGCAACTTGGTTTGAACTACAAGCAAGCAGACAAGTGGTCATATGCTCCCTTTGATGATTTGAAGCAAAATAACATATATGCATGATATGCATGTTTCATTTCTGAAATGTGGCATCTGCTCCGGAGTGAAAGAGCTCACATGAAGGGAGCTTGTGGGCACGTTCTTTGTTTTTTCTTCATTTCCTCCACAAGAATTGGAACATTCCACAGTGCGCGGCTTTCTTCTGCCGATTAAAGCTTAGAAGGCGCCAATGCAGCCCATGACTGATTTTCCTCATGAAATAATTTTATCAGAACAAGCAGAATTTGTGTCAAACGGCAACTAAAATAACTTTGTATTGCAAAATAATGCAGCACATTTGCAGAGCTTTGCACGCTTTAATTCGACGAAGTAGAACAGTTGTGCAGTCACTTTTCCGAGATCCATATTTCCGTGTTTGTATAAAAATTGACATTTTTCAACTTGAGCATGTTATAATTTCTGTCACTTAGAAGCATAATAGTAGTAGTTAACATATCTGCCTCACATGTATGCAGTTTAAGATTGTGTGGAGTTTGCATGTTCTCCCCAGATTTAAAACGAGGAGACAAGGAAAATATAAGGGCCATCTGTCCATTTTTCCGACCCGGTTCCTCCTCATAAGGGTCGCTGGAGTTGCTGGAGCCTATCCTTGCTGTCTTCGGTTAGTATCCGGGGGACACCCTGAACCGGTTGCCAGCCAATCGCACGGCATATGGAGACAAATAACCATCTGTGCTCACATTCATACCAGAGATGAATTTTCAGTGTTCAGTCAGCCTGCCATGCATTTTTTTGGAATGTAGTAGGAAACCCGAGTACCCGGAGAAAAGCCACGCAGGCCCGGGGGGAACATACAAACTTCACTCATGCATGGCTTGAGGAGCCCCGCAATGAGAAAGAGCGTCTCCACAGAATGCCAACGCATATGTGGAACTGTCAATGTTTGGAATTGAAGCGGATTAACGTGGGACAGAAGATCTGAGACAATCTCTTTTGTCAATGGATGCTACAGTTTCGTGTTTGCTTTCAAGATTAAACTTTGAGCAGACGTGCACATTTCACCATGATGTTGCTAATCCACCGGTGAAAAGGACGCTTTGATCCTCTCCTCTTTCATCTAGAACTGCTTCATACAACAAGGATGATGCGGAAAGTGCTGAAGAGTGAAATACTGTATCTTCATGTTATCATATTATTTTGTTTTTTTTTTGTTTTTATTTTTGTTGTTTTGACTGCAACATGGCGCCGCCATAGTGGCTGCCTTTCCAGCAGCTCCTCTATTTTGTTTTTCTACTTCTTCCTTTCCTTTCCTCTTCCTTTAATCACTTTACTGCTGTTAAATGTAAATGCAGGACTAATAAATGTGAATCCAATTCAATTCAATCCAATCCAATCCAATCCAATCCACTCCTCATCCTTAAACACACACGGTGCTGCGAATGGCTAACCAATCTGATCGTGATGTGCTAATGTAACCCCCTTTTCAACTTTATAGCAATCAAGGTTATTCTAAATGGTCGCATGTGGCAAATTGATATTTGTGGTGTACCTCCTTATGTCCTGTTATTAATGAGGTTGATAGGGGATCACCTCCAAGGGGGAGAGTACGTGATCTGATGGTGTTGAGGGCGATGGTGTGGCTTTTTTTGTGAGATGAAGGGGAGAAAAGGGAGTGAAATACTTGCACTTTAAGAGACATGTGTTTACACTTTATGCCCACTTTTGCCATAAAGCGTTTCCTCAAACGCAACTGGTGTGCGTCCGTACCAACATACTTCACACACATGTGCTGGTACACGTGTGACCAAAGAGAACAAATATAAACCTGTGTCTGCAGCTCTTTCTTTCACACGCGCACACACACAAATAATATTAAAACATTTCCCAAGCAGTCTTTGAATATCATATTATTATTGTACAGGTAGTTCAATTGCACTCTGGAGGCAATTCATTTTGAAAAAAGCAAAAGCCAGTTCAGTTTTTTCCCCCTTCTCCTTTAGCGGTGTGTGTTTCAGAGGTGTGACTCATACTGTACGTGTGGAGGTGTAGAGATTATTTATTGGGTCAGCCAGACCCGGGCGCTGACATACATAACTATCCGGACTGCGATGACACAGGCGGAGCTTGCTGCAAAGTTATGGTGACCCTCTAGGCAGAGCTCAGTCCCAAAACAAACTCTCACGTGGTGTCATTCCTTCGGTCCGATAAACCTCAGATTTCACTGTGTGCTCATACAACAAGTCGATAAGAACAGGCTGCTCTGTTTTTCTTTGTGTGAACGCAGACGCCTGTGCCATTCAGGTTCGCTTCATTCTCTTTTACATCTGCTTGGTCACTGCACTACTCAAGTCCACAGGACTGCCGAGACATTCATTGGGCTTGATTTACACTGCATGGTTCAAATAGTTCTGTTTATTAAATTATTTTTTACACCCGCCGTAACAGATAAAGGTTAGACAAATACAGCAGAGGTGTGTCCATAAAAAAAAACAAATTACAGAGAGGATTTCCAATGGAGTCATGTGAAGGTTATCCTTATTTGTCATGAAGGGAAGACCTTCCTCATTTTTGATCAAGAGGTGAGCCAACTTTACTGCGCTGTTATATTTTAAATTTGGGCATTATTTTGGTACTTGAAGAAAACTTTCATGACTAAAAAGGACAGTCACAAAATCCGCATAGATTGTATCGTGTCAAAGTAGACAATGTGTAGCGACCTGAGGACTAACCTGCCGCCAGCTCTGTCTGCCTCAGAAGCAAAAAAGATGTTGACAGTTTGGCAGTGGAGCATTTGGCATCGGAAAGCTCACCGCGGTGGATTTGAAAGAATTGTGTATGTGTGTGTTTGTGGTCGCTCAGCTGCCAAAAGCATTCAAAATGTGTGTCTTTCTTATCAATTCCGTGTGAAAGGAGCAGCGGAGAGCGATAAACAAAGACGGGGGAAGTGCTGGACACAGCACAAACAAAGTTGTAGGGATCGCTGCCAAACACACGCACACACACGTACACACACACACACACACACACGCATACAAACACCTGTTTTTATGTTTTCTGGGGACCACTTTTCAGCTCATCAGTTATGTTGACCACCCTTTCCAAAAATAAACATCTGGGTTGCACACGACTTCAATTAAAATAATAATAATAAGAAGAAGACGAATACATTTCACACACACACACACACACACACACACACACACACACACACACACACACACACACACACACACACACGCACACACACACACACACACGCACACGCACACACGCGCACACATGCACACATGCACGCACACACACACACACACACGCACACGCACGCACGCACACAAACACACACACACACATGCACATGCATATACACGGTTGATCTGTAAAATATTCTGGATGACCAAGAATAGAAAAATGAAACGTGAAGAAGCCAATAACGTTAAGCTTAAGATGAATAGCGATTAGAAGAAAATAAACACAAACTACAACCTATGAATAACAAGAACGACTATGGAATTTATCGAGAAGTCCTAAAAAAAAAACACTTGAAGCACGACATTGAGCAACGTCAATAATCCGACATGAGACGAAGCAGCTCGGTAGTCCTTAACTATACGGCAGGCTTGATGAGTGAACGCCGAACAGGTGCGCCTGCTGGAGGGAAGCTCACTTCACTTCATCTGGTTCTGGACACAAAATCAGCCAGAGATGACAAACAGATGAATTTCTGCCTTTAGATGTGTCTGTAAAATGATTATGCTTTGTATGTATTTCCATTCTTATTGTTGTTGTACGGTATTTAGCTTGATAAGAATAGTAGCACAATTAAAGGAAGTCAAAACATAAAGCCGTGTGCTTTACACCATTACAAACTCCAACCAAAATTATAATCAGATTGAAAAACGATTACCTTGCTCACAGAGTCGGTCAAAGTTGCATGACTATCTCATCCAACATCATTACACAACAGCGTGCACTATTTTAGTTGCGATATCTTTCACATACTGCCCCCTCATGCATTCCATCATCACAGTGAAAAACAAGAACAGCTGATTTCAACCAGAATTGTGCAATGACCAGATTCGTCGAATTCATTTAGTGGGAAATACGTTGCTTTGGCTCTGCCTTCTGAATAATAATAATGACAATACAACTGCAAGGGCAGTCATGAGAGTTGTTGCAAGAATGTTCTGAATGTATCGTATTTTATGCACTATAAGGCTCACCTAGAAGTCTTCAATTGTTGTCAAAAGCTTACCATCATCCTTATAATCCAGTGCACCTTATATATAAAACGTTTTAAAATATTTCATTCATTGAAGTTGCGCCTTATAATCCGGTGTTTTACAGTCCAGATAATGCGGTAATTGAGAAGCAGCATTATTTGACGTTGACCTTTAGTCATTCAAAGAGTCCAGATAATATGAAATGCAATTACCGTATTTTCCAGTGTATAAGGCCACCCAAAAGACTTGATTTTCTTCCAAAGAGGACCCTGCGCCTTATACGCCGGTGCGCCTTATATGCCAAGTCATATTGAGCCGCAACGGGTCTCGCAACTACTGTCAGCAGCCACCGCCTCCATTTCCCCCTGTCGAAGAAGTCGTACGTGACCCTAGCCTCTACTGTAGCGCCTTATAATGTGGTGTGCCTTATATTTGGAAAATATTTGTCATTCATTAAAGTTGCGCCTTATAGTCCGGTGTGTCTTATATATGGAAAACGTTTGAAAAGACACCATCTATTGGGGCTGCGCCTTATACTCCGGTGCACATTATACACGGGAAAATATGGTTAGAGCAGATGTGTGGGCAGTCAGATGGGGGGGTTCACCATAATCAATATCATGGAGGTCTCCAAGCATACTGTATGTTCATCAAAGGCCTCAAAATGACTTTATTTCTGGTGTACATGCGTGGCCCTTATACATGTGTCCAAGGTGCATGCAAGAGTCAAGAGGTCATGTTTGATTCCGCCGTGAGAGGCCAGCATGTGGATGTGTTGTGTTTCTGATTGAGACATAGGATACACTCTTACGGGAGGAGTTCTCGGCATGTTTGCATGTGAGAGCGTGGGGAAATTAACATGTGAGAGAATGAGATGCTAAATGAGGAACAGACTAGACGGTGGAAGAAATGCACAAGTGTGCATTTACATATGTCAGCGGTTGTCCTAATGAAATGTGAAAGCCCTCCGAGTCACCTCTGCCAACCCCCCTACCACTACTGCGTTGAATGCTGTCTGTCCATCTCTTGTCTCCCGCACACAAAGCCACATGCACCCAGGGCTTGTGTTAACGCGGAAGTGTTAGCGTGGAAAGAGGTGGGTTGCGGCCCCTCTGCGTCTATCCCGCGAGGCCATGCTTTTCCCTGGGCTTGTTGCTCGTACAGCTGGCAGTCCCGGGGCCTGCGGACACACAGACACGCATGCATGCAGACAGAAGCACGCTCGGCAGTAGGTCATGAAGCTGCCGGCATGAAGAATAGACGGGTATGACACCAGACATGCAGACAGCCGTTGTGGCATGCACGGGAGAGCATTGTGAGCACAAGGGTGGCGTGTTCCGTTGTGACTGCATGTATGCACACATCCGTGTTGGACAATCACACATTCTTATGAAAATGACAAGGGTTAAGCTAAGTTTTTTTGGGGGGGAAAGGACACTCTTTATTTGTTCGACCTGCAAAGACAGAATTTTACATTAAAAAAACAAAAAGAACCTGAAAATAAATTACCGGTATATCATCAAAGCTTTCGATCAATCAGATGACTTGCTCGCTGAACAATTTGCAAAAATCTTACTGCCATTGTTCAAGATATTAGGAGGCAGTTAGCCGTTAGCTCAAAATGAGTGGATGTCATCATGTTGTGATGTCGGAGCCACTGAAATTTGTGCCCAGAATAGAATTTGCAAGTCTGCACAGGAGAGCAGAGAAGAACATACCTGTCATTGTTTTCAGATGTATGATAAAGTGCTTTTCTTACAGCTGCTTTTCACTTTTGGGCCATCAATCATGTGTTCCTTTTCACCAGCTAAACAATCTTTGATGAAAATCATTGTTTCACAGCGGTAATATGACTACACTGGGCCACATGGAACATTTTTTCATAAATAAAAAAATAAAATAAAATAAAAACAATAAATCTCCCGAATGACACTAAATAATGTATGTCATTGACTGTGATATATAAATAAAAACTGCAATAAAATGCAATGAAATTAAATCAACTAATTAAATTAAAATACATTAAATTAATAAATGATAGGTAGGTAGACATGAATGAATGAATAAATAAATAAATAAATAAATAAATAAATACAAAATACAAACTACAAAATACAAATACAAAATAATGCAAAATAATAAATACAAAATACAAAATAAAACATTAAAAAAAAAAAAAAAAATTAAAAATTAAAAATTAAAATTAAAAATAAAATAATAAAAATACAGAATCTATAGTGTAACATGTTATGCCTTGTGTGGCAGTTCCGATTAATAAGGCTTGTCAAAAAAACTCAAAAATCTGAAGAAAAAGGAAAATATCAACGTCACATGAACTATGCCATTGTCCTTCATGACATTTTGCATGAGAGTGCCTGAAAATGTCTCCACCATGCATAAATTTTCCAAGTTACCGTCGAGTGTCAGACTTGTTTGACTGACACTTTGAACAAAGTCAATAGCAGGCAACACATTTTCCACATTACCGCCTCCTTCATTCCTATGACTCCTACTCCTGCCTCTATTTTAGTGTCCTCTCACATTTACTACGCTCTTTGGAGCGATAACTTCCTTTCTGCTGTCAATTATCTGTAGCAGTTAGCCCTATCTCATTTTATTTTATGGACTCTTGTCATTGAAATTCTTCTGGATTTTTATGTCTCAATGACACAGGGTCAGCCACTAAACACGTCAACGCTTTTAATCAATAACAAAGACATTGTTTGGGAGTGATGCGTATATAAATGAGGGAGGTAATTTATCACTGTGTCAAATCTGTGGTTTTCTACGGGAACATTACGGAAGTGTTGAACTTTGTGATGTATTGAATGATAGTTGTTCTATTCCAGGATACAACCGGGTGTTGACTGCAAAACTTCCCGTTGCCATGCGGAACAGAGGGTTCGATCATTGCTTCCTCCCTCTGTCTCTCAGCAAGGCCGCAGTGTACACACACAGGCATTGTCCTCTACATTGTTCTGTTTGTCGGCGGTTGCATGACAACCGGTGTTAGATATTAACTCAAAGCGATGAAGCAAAAGGTTGAACTTTCACATGCATTTGCACGTGTTTCTGTTTTGCTCATCATGAGGTGACCGCTGGTGTATCCGCACAATGCTCGGGTTGTGTACAGCTGACTCGATGAAGGTGTTGCACATGATCTCCTTTGCAGTACGTACTGTGTGTGAAACACATTTACCTGATGTATCACAGCAGTCAAATCATTGCTTTCCCAGGAAATAGAAAGCTCTGTGTGTACGCAAATGGACTGATGGACCTTGCATCAGTACAGCCTGGCAGAATTTATCATGTGTTTTTTAATTCTTCCTTAGCACGTTGCCTTTTGCAGGCACTTTTGTGTATGAGGTTTCTCCTGTCTCTTGTGGCCAGCCCTTTATGTTTGTACATTGTCGGTGGGCTTTTCTGGAAATAAATATTTCTGTTATCACATTTTTTTCTGAGCTCGCATTTCTGGAGTTTGTAAACATTTGCTTTGCTCCAGAACCTGACCTATGTCCAAAAACCGTTGGATTATTGATCTTGTAGATCACTTTTACATTAACGTATTTTGCCGTGTATACTGTAAGGTGTGTCCAAAAGCTTTCATTTTCTTCAAAAGACGACCCTGTCTTATACATCGGAAAATACGGTAATATGGATTCCATATAAAAATTGTCAAAATTGCAGACATACCATACACTATGTAATTTATGGCAATACACACTTCACAAACTTCACTTCGCCTCAGATCCAAAGTCAACGCAATGGCATAGACTACAGCCCACCCGAATGAGGACATGTGGATATGAGAAATGTCCAAAGTAGCGTACTTTAATCAGACAGTGAGTACCGCACCGGGGGAGAAGCAATCATAACAAAACTCACACACAAGCACTGTGGAGTCATATGACCCACGAGAACTTTGAAGTGACCGCTGCATACTGTCAGACAAATGACAAGAGTGTAAGTCAGCTGCTTGCGAAATGAAACAGAGCGTGCGAGGCTCGAGCTTGTGACGAAGGGGCAGGCTTAAATCTTTTGACCTGAGAAAGGAAAGCGGCAGATCACAGCCGGTGACACATCCGCATATGCACACGAGCGCATACACTTGGAACAAAGTCAAGTTTCAGGAATCAGCTGATGTGGGATTGGAAAACCTCTAAACAGGAAGCTCTGGCTGTGAGAACAGATATATGATTATGTCCATTTGCTAATCCCGTTAAACAAGAAACTGGACAATGATGCTCCAGTAACGTTTAGTTTGGCTTTAAAATTAAATATTTTAAGACCAGCTACGGGTGGAGACCGTGAACAGTAGCAGATGTATGGAGGAGAAGGTACATGGTATCTGTGGCATTCCAGTAGTACAGACCTGCTGGGCTGGTTTGCAGGTCATTAAAATTCCTTTCCTTCTCTCAGCGGTTGGCTTATTGGAAGCTTCTATTTGTTCCTTATGCGACATGTTGGCTCATGTCCACCCACCTGCCTGCTTTGCCTCCCACCTTCCACTGTGCTGCCCCCCATCCCCCCTCCTGTGCCAGAGCACACTCCGTTCTGTGACTGTTGGAAAGTTTACTCCATTTCCACATGTTGTTGTATTTACTGAGTAATGGAAGAGTTCCCCCCTTCTGTTTCCATACCTAGAACTGATCGACATCTATTTTTATCTTCTTTTACAATACAATACAATACAATACAATACAATACAATACAATACATTGATTTATATAGCGCTTTAACAACAACTGAAGCTGTAACAAAGTGCTTACCATGGACAGGTAAATAAAGCAGTCACAAAGGAAAAGGATCAATCCCCTCTGAGCCTCTGATTAGTTTTTGGCACATCTAATAATGTCTGGTCAGCAGACCTGAGGCGCCGGGAAGGTGTGTAGAGGTGGATGAGCTCGGAGAGGTAAGGAAGAGCGAGGCCATTTAGATGTGAAAACAAATAATAAGATATTCAAAACAATTCTAAAATGTATAGGGAGCCAGTGAAGGGATGCCAGAGTAGGAGTTATGTGCTCCCTCTTACGAGTACCAGTCAAGAGCCGAGCAGCATTTTCTTTCATTTCTTTCATCTTTCATTTAATCTATTTTATTGATGTGTGTTTGTGTCCATCACTCCAGTGGCGTGGGGAAGTGGAATCATCTGGGATGTTGACTAAGTTAACAACAGTTATTCGTCACAACAAAAGGATGAAGGAACGAGTTGACATTTTATGATTGTGATTAAGAAAACAACATAGCAACATAATAATAATAATAATAATAATAATAATAATAATAATAATAATAATAATAATAATAATAATAATAATAATAATCCAGTGCGAGAATAAAGGCAAATCCAATCCAATCCAATCCAATCATCATAATCATAAATCTATAATGAATGATCCATGAAGGTAAACCCCTGGTGAGTAAAAAAATCTGTAAAAGTACAAATGCATAACAACATTTTGTGTAAACATGACATTTGAATTTATGTGGGTGTACTTTTTCCATTCGCAACTACAGTGATAAATCAGCAATGTTTTTTCAACCAATATTTTTTTTCTCCGAACCTTCTCAAAATTACTGTATTGTGATGATCATGTTGTTTTTGCCGAATATTGGGATCGTCTTGTACTGCTCGTGACTTTACCTACAATTAACTCCTTGTGACAAATTATTAGTCAATGGTTTTCACCAAAAAAATATATATACTGTATTTAGCCAATCCAATCAGAGAAAACTCGATCATCATGGAAAAAGTGGACAGAATGAGCATGGAAACGTACAGATTGAAAAGCAACTGCCTCTGGTGAAATAAGATCACACACCACACACATAGACACAGTCAGCCTCCAGGGGCGACATAGCCCACCCCCCACATCGACCTAAAAGCCACACCAAGCCTTTGATCAACATACATTGTCAAGGCACACTGGGCGACCTGTGTGAGAGGCACAAGAGGGGGGTAGGAGGCCCCAACCTGAAGCACCTGGTACTTTTGTGTTACTTCCTGTCCTCTTAAGCTCTGACCCGGGGAAATTCAGCCAAGGCGCCTTGTGTTTAGATGACCCTCTACCTCGACTGTGACCCTCCCCATTTCCTTTTCTGTTCGTTCACTTTTCACTCCTGATTTCCCTCCTTGAACCTTAACTGTAAAGTATCACTCGTCCATTGGAGCTGATCATCGCAAGAACACAACCAGAATGTGTGTGTGTGTGTGTGTGTGTGTGTGTGCGCGTGTGTGTGTGTGTGTGTGTGTGTGTGTGTGTGTGTGTGTGTGTGTGTGTGTGTGTGTGTGTGTGTGTGTGTGTGTGTGTGTGTGTGTGTGTGTGTGACATCATACACATTCCTGAATGGTCTCCATAGCAGCAGAAATCCTTGATAGCATTATTTGAACCCGAGTTGGGTGGGTAGGTCACCGGGTTCCTCCACCAAAGGGACACCGTGACGGCCCCACCGTCTGTTTTATGCACGTTAAGATTCTTGTGGTGTGTAATAAAGATCATGTGCTCGCACACCATGAGACCGAGCAGAGATCAGCTCAAGGTGACCTTTGCTTTTTCAATTGCAAACATGCCCAATTGGTGCAACACACTTCTTTGATGTTATGATAATATGCCGACTGTGATATTGTGCAGAAGTGCATTTCTCCCTAACCTTGGCTTAAAACATTTGATATGTATTGCCAAAATATGACAGCATACTTTTTCCTTATTCACATTTGGGAAGATGTCATGTTGCCGCCGCTGAATCTTTGCAGTTGAGTTCACATGCCTCACTCCACACATTTCACCAAAGTTCACTTTGGTTCTGGAGTTTTTTTCGGGGGGTGTGTGGGGGGGGGGGGCTCCAATCAATAAACGATGCAGAGGGAACAGAGTGTGTGAGCGAGCGTATGCAGCCTGTCTGCATCAGCTTGTTTGACAAAAGGATGTCAATTGTACCAGCGACAGCCCCGTTGATGTCAGCACCGTTGTGAACAATACGAGTTTATGTGTTGCCATCAGGCTTGGGGGTGGGCAATAACGCCCTCCCCCCAAATCTAATATGGTCTCAGAAGACTGTTTGGTGAAAATAAATATTTGTTTTTCTTTGACAATTTTCAGGAGAGTTTCCCTTTTAATCATTAATATGATATTTGGTTGGATGACACACACACACAGACAGATTTGATTGTGTAACAGAGTATATTATCACTATATATACAGTACAAAATATTGCAGGAAGCGCCGCCATATTGTCAGATAATGATGCAATTATAAAAATGTTTGCATGACTGTATGACTACTAAATATATGTGCTAAATGATCATCTCAGCGCTTTATTTTAATGCAAGGGTCGGGAACCTTTTTTTGACTAAGAGAGCCATAAAAGTAAAATATCTAGAACTGTTTTTCAGTGAGAGCCACACGCGGGCGGGCGCGCACACACAAACGCGCGAGCGGGCGTGCACACACATGCAAACACGCACGCAAACACGCACGCAAACACGCACGCAAAAACGCACGCACCCGCGGCCCCTTTTCAACAAAATGTCAGAATGTATTATTTAAAATAACTTTGTGATAGTACTCACCGTTAACATGAATGGTATTCCGTTCCTCGTGATTGGTAAATATGGAGCAAAACGATCGGGTCCATAGGCGAAGTTACTGCTCACGAGCCTGCACACGGCTCATAAGCTTCCACACTTGCTATCTGCAATATAATTCTCACAGAGGTATATTAAT
Source organism: Hippocampus bargibanti (assembly GCF_051943395.1). Classification (NCBI taxonomy): domain Eukaryota; kingdom Metazoa; phylum Chordata; class Actinopteri; order Syngnathiformes; family Syngnathidae; genus Hippocampus; species Hippocampus bargibanti. Next base: position 9,087,317 of record NC_142747.1, read on the forward strand.
GCTAACGTTAACATGGGGCTTGTTAAAATGTCACTGACATTCGACTGTTTCATCGATGGAATTGTTTCATTGAAAATTAGAATCAGAACATTTTCTCTCCTCAAAGGTGAATGCTCCGGTGCATTCAAGCTGAAGTGTACTTGTCGGCCTCATTTCAAGGGACGTTTACATGTTTCAACATGACGGCCAGTATCATCCAATTAAAATTGCGCTCTCCGCCAACCTAGGTCAGTGTTATCCAATCAAAATTGCGCTTTCCGCAAACTGCTTTCCCAGAGAACTACTTTCTTGTCCACTGCTTTGACAGCATCAGTATTGTTTTTCCTAAATAGGGTAGCACACTTGCGATTAGCTGTCAACCAAGTCAGGGTGTACCTCGCCTACTGCCCAAACGAAGACAGCTGGGATAGGCTGCAGCATGCCTCGCGACCCTTGTGAGGATAAGCAGATCAGAAAATGGATGGTAGGATGGATGGCAGCACACCACAAGTCTTATTTCTGACAGCGCAGCTCGTGGTTGTGCAGATAACGTATGCCGGTTGCAGTGCGATTTGATTTAAAAATGACTGACACCAAACCGAAAGTTTTTGTGATTGGCAATCTTTACTGTATAAAAGTTATCCGGATGCTTTTTGAAAAACGTTTTTTACACTGTGTAACTTTTTGGTGAAGCATTTTGTAAACAAAGGCTTTATTTTTAAATGAATTCATATCCACATTATTTTCTACAATTACAGTAAAGTCTCGTTATATCGATATCGGATATATCGATAGTCCCGGTTATATCGATACTATTTCTATGCACGCACGGAGAAAATTACATGCAAACAGGGTCGGATATATCGATAGTCCCGGTTATATCGATATTTTTTCGGACTCCCTTGAATATCGATATAACGAGACTTTACTGTATATTACACTACAGCTTTCTCTCTCTCTCTCTCTCTCTCTCTCTCTCTCTCTCTCTCTCTCTCTCTCTCTCTCTCTCTCTCTCTATATATATATATATATATATATATATATATATATACACAGTAAAGTCTCGTTATATCGATATTCAAGGGAGTCCGAAAAAATATCGATATAACCGGGACTATCGATATATCCGAACCTGTTTGCATGTAATTTTCTCCGTGCGTGCATAGAAATAGTATCGATATAACCTGGACTATCGATATATCCGATATCGATATAACGAGACTTTACTGTATATATATATATATATATATATATATATATATATATATATATATATATATATATATATATATATATATATATATATATATATATATATATATATATATATATATTCTATAGAATATTCATATTTATACTTTATACCTATATTTTATCTGTGTGTGTTTTGGTTTTCAGTCTTGATAGAATTTATGCATCAGACAGATGGCAGTAAATATTGATGCATTGATGTGGGGGAACGAAGACGGCCGCTGGGCCGCACCAACCTGCAACTTCTTCCGGCCACCACTAGACGATGCTTCTCCAGTTCGTGAAGCTCAAGCCCAGATCTCGAGTCCAACCTCCAGCAGGTTAGGAGGCGGGACCTGTCCGGGCAGAGGAGAGGCAGCATTGCACAGCACAGCACTGCGCAGCACTTCCCCTCACATCTGAGCTCCCTTCGCTGTGCTCACTGATCAAACGGCTTTGCCAAACGGCTGAAGGACACAAAGAAACAGCCGGACACTTAACAAAGCATGAGAGGAGCGAGGGCATCATAGAGACACGTCAAGGTTTACCCGGACTACCGTTTATCTGCGCGCGGATATTGTGGAGCTCTCCAAGCGTGCTCCGCCGATGTGTTCTCCGGTTGTAACGCACCAAAGAGCGCCGCGATCTGAGTGGCGGGAGGACTTCATCTCTCAGGTAGGGGAATATTTTCTTTCGGTTTTAGGCCAACCCGCGACGTTGAAAGGACACTACGTTGGTGCGTTTGCTGTTTAGGGATACAGTCACGACCCGCGTAGGCCGCAAAGAAGGGAGCGTTTTGTGCTGATTGAAGAAACGTTTCTTAAACGATGATGGAAGCCTAGCTAGCAAGCTGGATGAAAGCGCCTGCTGCTGTGGTGTGTGGTCTCCGCTGTTCCGCCGCAGTGGATACGTGTTTGTTCGTGTGTGTGTGCGTGTGTTTGTGCGTGTGTGTGTGCGTGGGTGCGTGTGTGTGTGCGCGCGCTGGCGTGCGCGTACAGGCGCTGGCAGACGTGCCAAGTTGCGCGAGGGCAGCGACGTCTACGCTGCACGTAGCCGACACGGAGTTGCATATCGGACTCCAGTGATCAAAAATACAACGTCCCGGGAGATCGAGAGAGAGAGAGAGAGAGAGAGAGAGAGAGAGAGAGAGAGAGAGAGAGAGAGAGAGAGAGAGAGAGAGAGAGAGAGAGAGAGAGAGAGAGAGAGAGAGAGAGAGAGAGAGAGAGAGAGAGAGAGAGAGAGAAAGAGAGAGAGAGAGGCCGAGTGGGGGTAGTTATAGTTCGTTGCCACCGGCTTGATTTTCTCCCTTACTCGGAGAGACAAGACCGATTTTTGTTCGGCACCAAAGAACGTTGGAGTAAAAGGGCCATTATACGATTAACACAAGATAAACGAAGCTGGTGACAGTGACTTTATCCACACCCCCTCACACGGTTAGGCTCTCATAGTTTTCCATTCTTTTACTGCTTGTGAATCGCTCATTTTTCCAAATTACCGCCCGATGCACTTAGTATGACGTAATTATCCAAGTGCGATCCACTGGCTTGTTTCTTTGTCTTGTCGCAGCTGTTCAATACAGTATAGGTTTCGTTTCAGTACATCAACTGTGCCGGCTGTCTTTCCAGCAAAGCAATGGAGATTTATGAGTAATTTCAAACATATTTCTTCCTTTATACACTGAGTTGACTTCATCTTGTGAAAAGGGTGCGACATTCTCGGCATTATCTTTGATGACTGCCCTTATCACTTCTTTTTCCCCTCCAGGACCCTCCGAGGTTTAGGTGTGGAACATGGCTAAAACTTTGCACATTCTACAGAAATCCACAGACGGTGTCCGGACTGGGATCTCCTTGAATGTGAGCTTAAATGTGGATGAAAGGCAGGACTTCAGAGAACACCCAATCGTGGGACTCTCGGACAAAATACCTTTGGTGAAACCTTATTTCAAAAAGAAGCAGAGGAAACTCGATGCCAAATGTCTTCACCACGCCTTGGAGGAGCCCATCCTGACCTCTCTGCTCAGCGGCGACATATCGGGGGACGGCGTGTTTGTGCCGCGCAGTCAGGCTGGACGTACGCCGGGGAATCTTTGCGCGGCGGTCGCGGCCAAACAGAACTGCATCCGACCGGTGTGCGGCCTCAAAGACTCGCCGTCCGCCGATGGCGCCGCGTCGGGGACTGGAGATGTGGAGATGGCCGATACTACTGTGGAGTTGGAGGAAATGGAGCGGCCTAAAGAAGGCCTCAAGGCTGCAGGGAGCATGGGGACAATAACGTCCGCCAGCAGGGACATGCCTCCCGTAGTCGCACCTCAGGCTTCTCGTCAAGAGGGACCCATCAAAAGTAATGACTGTTCAACTCACCCGAATCCCCTCCCCGCCCTGCAGGACACCCATCCCCTCCTCACGCAGACCCAACTGCCTGACAATCGAGTGCTCTTTCAGGACAAAAGTGAAGAAGCTTCTTTGGACTTGGTATTTGAACTACTCACCCAACTTCAATATCACACGCACCAGTCAGACTCCGTGGACATTTGTGTGGATTTCCTCCAAGGACAATGCGTGTACGGTAGCGATTGCGCTCACCACCACACGGTTCTGCCCTACCACTGGCAGATCCGCAGGAGTGACACTCAGACCTGGCAAAGCATAGCGGATGAATCCCAGGAACAGCTAGAGAGACTCTACTGCAACCCAGACAATGACCAAATCAGACTCAAGTACCAGTAAGTATCAGTCCCACATTCGTAGGACCGTATTTCCCCGTATCTAAGGTGCACCGGACTATAAGGTGCACCTCCAATGAATTAAATATTTTAAAACCTTTCCCATATATAATGCGCACCGGACTATAAGACACAGCTTCAATGAATGAAAAAAGTTTTCCAAACACAATATATAATTATATATATTTTTTTCCAAATATAATATATAAATATATAATAAACGTTTTCCAAATATAAGGCACACCACATTATAAAGCGCTACAGTAGAGGCTGGGGTTTCGCTTTATATATCCCAGCATGGACTATGCACTACTTCTAGGGGGCAAGTGGTGAGTCAGTGGCTGCTGACAGTAGTTGTGAGACCTGTTCAGGCTCAACATTTTTTCACATAAGACATACTGGCGGATAAGGGTCATGTCATCTTTTGAAGAAAATGAAGGCTTTTGGGTTATACGACGGAAATATTTTTTCTGCCTTATGATGATTATCACTTAAAGGACAACCGACACCTCCCGACAAGTTGCGTCCATAATTTGTAAAATCATTTCAAACGACTTCTACTGAGCGCATTTTACAAAGATTCCACCGCATATAGCTATATTTTACGTTTTAAGACTCGCACGGAATATTCATGAAGTCTTGTTTTCGAGTTGATGACGATGCCCTAAGTCACGTCATAGAGGGAACGCCTCTGACCGAGAAAGCGACACACAATGCATTTTGGGTACTTTTTTTGTCTGAAAACACAGTGTTGACCGCAAAATTAGAAGGAAAACTACATAAATAACGCAATGGTGAATCGTTGTGTGTCACATCTAATTGTGGTAACACGCATAAAGACGGTGTAAGTTTACACAAATTCCCAGCGGACAAATCAGCCCATTTCCAACGGAGCTTGTGCGCCATCTTGTGCATTTTCTGGGCGCTACATTGGAGTCCAGACGGCTCGAATTGATAGGAAGGACTTCTTTAATCGATTGCAAACATTTATGCTTTCCTCTTCAGAACTATTTGAATCATATTCATAACTGGATGAGTAACAAGAAAGCATTTTCTCTGAATCTGAACTCTCTGAAGCCATTGTTTTCATTCTGGAGCAAGGCAGTTTGTGAAGGAGTATCTTGGTGTAACGTCACAAACAAGGGGGCGAGACTTTCTGAACCTACCCAGTTCCGAGCTCATTTTGTGGCAGTTTTGGGACATTAAGTCATTGTTATTGGTGTTTTGCATTTGATATCAGCCTGCATGTTTTGGGTATTTTAGATGCTATAAAACGTTTTACTGATGTCAGTTAGGAAACAAAAAAATAAAAATGGTGTCATTTGTCCTTGAACTCATTCACTGCCAGACATGTGGGAAATGTGTCTAGTCCAGTGCCTGGGTTTTTGTCATTTTCACCAACATTTCAGGACCCACAGAATATTGAGTTTTAGGACTACATAAACATTCAGTACAGTGTTAGAAACCTTAGACTCCCCTCTTTCATCAGAACAAAGAGTTGATTTGTGAGTTATTTGACTCTGGAGTTATCTCAGCTTGTAATGGGGGTGGCTGTGAAAAATACAATGCAAGAAATACATTTTGATTTCTATAATGCTTTTAACAACAGCTGAAGCGCAAAGCGATAATGTGGGCAAAAGGCAAATGCTGCCCCCTCGTGGAAGGGAAAACCATTGCCACAGGTCTGACCAACGCTTTATCGACACCCCCGCAAGATAAAACAGCCCAAACAAATTCGGAAATGGCGCTCCATGTCACACTTTCCCATTCAGGAATGGCAGCGAATTAGTTCAAAGTTTTCCAGATATAAGGCACACCACATTATAAGGCGCTGCAGTAGAGGCTGGAGTTATGTTTTATAAATCCCAGCATGGACCACACTCCACTTCGACAGGGGGAAATGTAGTTGGTGGCTGCTGACGGTTGTTGCAAGTTGTGGCTCAATATTACTTCACATATAAGTCACACTGGTGTATAGGGCGCAGGGTCGTCTTTTGAAGAAAATGAAGGAGTTTGGGTGCACCTTTTAGTGCAGAAAATACAGTATTTAATTTTTTTTAGATTTTTTTGTGTTATGATTGTTTTTACTCAAAAATATCCTTTTCCAGTTTACAAACTGACAACACAAATGTTAGGACCAGAAAATACCCACTCTGTCATCCTGTTTTATCTTAAATTTTCAAAGATATGCAGAATCAAAAGCCGCAATGTTGAATGAAGTTTCAACAACAACAAAAAATCTGCGGTGTGAAATGATGTTTTGAAAACAAATTAGCTTATTTGGCTGAGTCAATCCCCGTCAGGGGTCGTTGCGGAGAGTTAAATGGATCTCGATAGACTTGTATAACGCAGTTAGTTGTTGCTTCACGAGATACTTTGGTGTTGTCAGTGTTTCTCGAGAATTCTGTATGGTAAATGGATCGAGATACTTTGGTGTTTTCAGTGTTTCTCGAGGATTCTGGATGGTAAATGGATCAGTGGCAATGTCATGCCGACAATGCTGCTGCGGTAAGTTGATAGGCTGCTTATAGATGATCAGCAACTTCTCATTCATTGTGTTGTAAACATGATACTTGTTCCTCTTTGGTTTCAGCAATGCTTACCAGTCGAAGTGCAATTGCCCCCTTTGCATCCAAACGTGTTTTTTATTTCATACACACATTATGTAAATTACGGTCTATCATTTTAAAGGTTGTAATCATCAGCAAAAGGTTGTTTTTCTGTTGTGGTGTACAAAGGTAATCTATCAGCTCCTGGTCGTATGACTTCCCAATCTCCCCACTGTGATATTTGTGATTCATTTCCTGTAAGTCAACCCTCTGCTTGGCTGCCGCTCTGTCCTAAGCAGACTTTAGAGCACTCATGGCAGAGCGTGGTGAACTTCTGTGACCCCCTTGTGCGGTCACTGACACAGCCGCACTTGGCAGCTTCTGTCCCTCTCTCGGTCATAGACATGTACACAATGGAGCACACACACACTGACACACACCCGCTCAATCCCTCCCTCTCTCCATCTCTCCTTCTCTCTCTGCTCGGCACGCAGATGCTCACACGAATGAGAAAAGAGAAGCTCAGTGGCTCGCAGCTCTCACACGCACACAGTTTAGCAGACAGAGATAAACCGCTCTTTCACTCTCCTCTCACACGCCCTCAAAGTTACCCCCCCGCACGCACGCACATGCGAGCGAGCACTTGGCAAACCAAGGTGGGGTGACATAAAAGAGAATGCCGTTTCCTGCGGAAATGTACTGTATGTGTGCAAAGTCTCACACAATGAAAACATGCACGATGACCTTGTTCCAAATTGGAAATGTAGCTCGGAGAAGAGGTTTACATGAGTTAGTTAATAATCCTTTTGTGTTCTGTATGCAACACGAATATATGTAGTTAGTTTCGATACACCTCCGCAATACCAGGACAGCTGGCACCAAAAATCAAGATACAAGGCAGTGTAGATCGATCTCATGACTACATCCAGAATCATCAATATGTTAATTGTGTAAAAGATATGAAAACAACTATCTTGTTGCTCAAAATATAGAAAGGAGAAAACCCCTGATTGTAAATTACAAAACAAATTTGCGGCATTTTTTCAAGCTAAGATCCACATTGTTTTTCACCACGTTATAATTCTGCTCTCAGCTTGTCCACATCTACTCACCGTACCACCTGGGATCAGTCATACGGATAGATTAGAGGATTAGAAGTGGAATTTAAGCGTCAATGCGGGGTTTGCAATGTTAGACAGGGTGCACCCTTAAATCCAATGATATTCTGGATTTTCCGCACGATAAGGCGCGCCTAAAAGCCTTTGTTTTCTTGAAAAGATGATCCTGCCCCTTATAATCCGGTGCTCCTTATATGTGTAATATTGAGCCTCAACAGGTCTCGCAACGACTGTCAGCAGCACTCCATTTCCCCCGTATAAGTAATGCCCGGTGCAGCGCAGCACCATCCAATGCACAGGTGTCAAAGTTAAGGCTTGGGGCCACATCTGGCCCGCCACTTCATTTTATTCGGCGCGCAAAAGCAACTAAAGCATGTCAAATGCCATGATGCTTGCTAAAGTCTGAACCAAAATTTCAAACTGTCCCATATAAACCACTATAACATACATTATTTTTTACATAAAATTTGAAAACTACGGATTCATTAATTTGTTGTGTGCTGTATATGTAATATGTGGAAGGGATTAAACATATTAATGGTTTAGCCCCCGAGAGGAAAGCGTAATTACAATGTGGCCCATGGCAAGTTTGACACTCATGGTCTAATGGATGCATAATGTAATCTCAGCCTCTCCCGTAGCACTTTATAATTTGGTGTGCCTTATATATAATAGGACAACCTTTATTAGTCTCACAATGGAGAAATGTACATATCTGGAAAGTGTTTTTAAATACACCATTTGTTTAATGTGTGCCTTATAGTGTGGAAAATATGGTACTTTTAAACAGGTTCTTGTACTTTGCACTAAATTCTCAATATTATTGATGAATCAATGACAATCCTTGAAAGATGCTCAGTGTCTTATAGCAATGTCAATGCCTATCGAATGATGTAGCCGTAAACAACTCTTTGAGCATCGATTGCTTTTAGCAACTCGCTACAATGGGGGGAAACAAACAAACAAAAAAAAACAATGCCCTGGTGTTTGTATCAGAAAACAGAACCGTATTTTCCGCACTTTAAGCCGCACCTAAAAGCCTTCAGTTTTTTCAAAAGCTAACCGTGCGCCTTATGTATAGAAAAAGTTTTTAAAATGTGTCATTTGTTGAAAGTGCGCCTTATAATGCGGTATTTTGAGATACAAAAAACACGAAAACAAAACCACAAAGCAATTTAGCGAAATAGTCCAGGTAGAGCCGTTTTGCCTTGACCACTGTAGCAAAAACTACACAAGGAGCGCACACCGCCTGACAGTTCGGTCAGTGTGCTGTTAGCCAAAAGCGATTCTTTTGTTCAAGAATGTAGTGCTTCATCATGTGAACAAACCCCTAGGCAAAACTTTTCTGCGGATTCGGCTCTGCCTGTACGAACAAAGATTTCTATCAGCCATTGTTGACTTCAACTGAAACTCTATGCAAAGTGCTCTTCAAACAGGATATGCACTTGATGATGTCAAACCAAATTGGGATGCGAGTGTCTTCCACCCTCAAAACAGGCTCAGCTGGCTCCCGTGACAGAAACTGCCTGTGCCACAAAGGCAAATAAAATGTACTCTTTTATTAACCGCAATCATCTTTTCTTCTGCCGTACACAAATGCATCTCCGCCACCCTAACCGACAGTCTTGACTCGCTGTCTTTGGGATCCTGGCCTTGCACTGCTCAATGGAAGCGGTGCGCTTCATTGGTGTTGCACTATGAACGACGCAAGCGGTTTTTACAGACTAGTTGTTGAAAAAAGACATATTTTCTGGATTGCTTCTTCAATGCCTTAGTGAGCATTTTATCGCGTCCCATCGAATTAGCTTCGCAGGTGTCTTCGTTAATGTCACTTGGCTCGTGTTTTGCTGCTGCACTTGGCTGCCTATCAACACGCCATTTTGCCTCACTTGCTTCAAGCTCAATTAGTCACTAATTATCCACACAATTGACCAAATTATTTGTGTTTAACTGTTGAATTGACTATCAGTCAAGTATTTTGACTCCCTGGTAGAAAAATGCAAGTGAATCTAGTTGTCCTTTAAAGTCCTAAAAAAGAAGTCGGAAGAAGGCAATTTCAGCACCCCATGGTCATACTTTATATTATTATATTGTATTGTGTATACTTCTTTTTAATTTCCTCTTTGCTGCTGTGAATTGGGAATTTCTCTATTGTGAGACTAATAAAGGTCCTCTTTTATCTTATCGTATCTTATCTTATCGTATCGCATCGCAACTTAACTTAACTTAACTTATATGGGAAAGTACATATACGTATGTGAATGTGAAGTAGCGGTGGTAAATATGGTTGCCATCATCGCTTCTCGATAGACAAGTGACACTGCAATAATCCTCAACAGTTCGTTTTTTGGTGAACTGCTCCGTATTGCTGAATACGAATTTTTATATGCTAGAAGGGGTGTCTGTACTTTCTGTAATCCAACCAGCGATGAGAATATACAATGTGGTGTTAGATTTTGAAAACAGAATGTCTAAAGCACACTTCCTGTAATGTGTGTGTGTAATAGGATCATGTTTTCACGCTTGAAAGACAAATTCTTGCATGACTTCCTGAAAAAGTGCGCTTATGTGCGTGCTTGTGTATGTGCGTGCGAGTGTGTGTGTGTGTGTATGTTGGCGAATGAATGAATGAGAGCGCGTGATGGGGCTCTTTTGTTAGCCAGGTGATAAAAAGGTTTGCTTCTCATTAACTAACATTAAGAGTCACGGATTAAGGGCAATGTGACCTGACATCACACAGTGTGCGTGTTTGCGTGTGTGTGTGTGTGTGTGTGTGTGTGTGTGTGTGTGTGTGTGTGTGTGTGTGTGTGTATGTGTGTGTGTGTGTGCGCGTGTGCGTGTGTGTGTTTGTATGTGTGTGCATGTGAGCGCGTGGATCTTTATGTCAAGTCAGATTGATTCATTTTGTCGTGAATTTTTAGCAACCAACATTGTTTTGTCTTTTGCGTTTCTGCTGATGTGATTGTGTGCAAACATGAGCTCTGTGTGTGTCTCTGTGTTTATGTGTATATGTACCCGTACTTGCATTGCATGAATCAGCAGGGTGAGGTCAGGTGTTGCTCTGCCTCTTTGTTCGTCACGAATAAATTGTAGTTATTTAAATGAATCACCTTGGTGGATGGTCAAAAGGTGGATTTCCATCACATTTCATTATTTATGTGATGAAACGGCGGCCCGGTAGTCGAGTGGTTAGCACACCGGCTTCACAGTGCAGAGGTTGCCGGTTCGCGTCCCGGTCCGACCTCACTGTGTGGAGTTTGCATGTTCTCCCCGGGACCGCGTGGGTTTTCTCCGGGTCCTCCGGTTTCCTCCCACACTCCAAAAACATGCATGGCAGGCAGATTGACCACTCCAAATTGTGTGCCCTGCCATTGGCTGGCTGGCACTGGAGTGGACACATTTTCGCACGTCTGGTAGTAAATGAGTTAATAAAAACGGAATGAAACTATCAAAATCCACATCAAAATGTCATTGGTTGTCATTGTTGACAGTCAGGTGCTTTTTACACACCTATCTTAACAAACAAGCAACGTTTCAAACATATGCTTTAAGTAAAGGTTAAAAAATATGCTATTCCAGTCAAATTGAGCTCCTACAAATTGAAAACCATGACATCATTCTCGGTATGTAAGTGTCTGTGTTTGTTTGTGTGTGTGTGTGTGTATTTGTCTGAAAGGTACATTCGTCAACAGATCTTATCGATGGAGTATATTTATTGAGGCATGACTGGATGAGGCTAGCATGTGTGTACATGAACCTGTCTCAAGAATGTATGCGAGGGAGCCTTTTTTGTTTGTCTGTGACGTTCACACTAGTATGACTGAAGATGCTGGTATGCAGGTCCTTGTGTGTGTGTGTGTGTGTGTGTGTGTGTGTGTGTGTGTGTGTGTGTGTGTGTGTGTGTGTGTGTGTGTCTAGCCATGAGAAACTTTGAAGGCATGTAATGTATGCCTTTAGGAACCGGGGAAGGGGAGGTGATGATTAACAACCTTTTTTTCAATGCTGTCAGTTTTCTTATATTTTTTTTTTACACTGGGTGAAAGGCTTGTTCTTTTTCGAGCAACAGTGTCGCCTCGCCCTTCGCAATGAACTGTGAACGTTCAGCTGCTTTGTACAGAGCAGGTTTGTCTGTTTTTTTTCTCTTCCGTGGCCTGACTCCACACCTTCAGCACACCTCGGCTCAAGTCAGCAGATGTATTCATTTTATTCTTTACACGTGTAAACATATCAAGTTAACCTTGCCAGCGTGAGTGCCAAAAAACGTCTCTTTCCAACTTTTCATTTGCTTCCGTGTCCGAAGCCCCCCTGTTTGAGTGCACTTAATTTAACTGGCGGAGTTTTATTTTTGGAACATTACAAACCAATCGGGGGAGCAAGGCAGGGCAGAGCTCGGTGAAATGTCTGTGAAAATCACTGGCTGTCCTGTCTGCTATCCAAATATTTTTCTGGTCGGGCTACACGCTGGGAGACACAATGGGTGGGTGGGGAGAATGCCACAAACGTGCACTTAGTATGCAGATAATAACTGTTGAAAATGTGCTCGCTCAACAGAATATACTGAACCTGCCCAAACGGCCGTTGCGTACATGTGTAAAGAGAGGGTTGTGTATATGTATGTATCTCCGTTCCTACTCGGGCCCTCAGATCCTCTTCCTCCCTCCACCTCTACACGCCCTCTGCCCGTCTCACAACGATGGGGTGCAGAGCTTTCAGCCGCTCCGCTCCTAAACTCTGGAACTCACTTCCACCCAACATCCGCAACATTGACTCCCTTCCTACTTTCAAATCTCACCTGAAAACCCACCTCTTTAAACTTGCTTTGCTTACATGGTCTAATTTATTATGCTGTTTTATTATTTATTGCTTTATGCATGATTTTACTGTTTTGTGTGTTGTCTTTGTTGTAAAGTGTCCTTGAGTGTTCAGAAAGGCGCTTGTAAATTAAATGTATTATTATTATTATTAGATGGGGTGTGGGGGGCGTTCAGCTGCATCCGGAAAGCTTCCATCCAAAACAAAGGGAAAGAAGCAGTCCATCAAAACATGGAATCAATGACAAATGTACAGTAAAGTCTCGTTATATCGATATTCAAGGGAGTCCGAAAAAATATCGATATAACCGGGACTATCGATATATCCGACCCTGTTTGCATGTAATTTTCTCCGTGCGTGCATAGAAATAGTATCGATATAACCGGGACTATCGATATATCCGATATCGATATAACGAGACTTTACTGTACTTGTATCTGCATTTACATGCATATGATGTACATTTTCTCAAATTTCTCCTCTTTGATCCAGCTGGATCTCTTACCCACTCCCACGGGTCTACAATTGCAGTTCCAATTCGCTTTCGATGTCATCATCAAACAACATGAAATGACTGGAAACAGCTCGAAGTCTCAAGTACAGATTCCATACATGGGCCTTTTTAGTCTAGTTTTACTTCTCATGCTCTCATGCTCATGCTCATTCAATCATGCGAAAACCAAGTAGAAACAGACTGCAGCACATCCATTATTTTGCCGATTAATTGCCGATTATGACAAATTCTAACTTTACCTTCTCAAGATGTTATAAACATTCTACATTATGTTTGATAACAAATTCGATTGGAATTTGTGTTTTTCGATGCCCGCTGCCAAGTCTACCTGTTCTTCCGAGTCAGGGAATTGGTTGCCCCTGTACCGGAGTATGTCAAAGCAGCAGTTTTCAAGTAAAACCCCTGCACACAGTGGCAATTCAGGAAAGTTTGCACATACTGCCATATTGCGCCATTGTTGGCAAATGTTTGCAAAAAGTGCCTGTTTATCTGGTTTTGGTTAAAAGGTGGCATTACACAAACGGACTTTATTTCTCAACTTCCGCACAATTGGATTGAATTTCATCCTGTGAATGCTTCCAGAGCGCCCAAGTGTTACTTTTAAGCCATTTCCCAACACACAGACATCATAGTTTCCCCAGGAAGCAGAATCAATCCTCCCATTCATTTACCCAAATGAGTATAACGTATATTTAGCCAAATTTTGTTGGTGTGCTCGCGCACGTTTATCCGTCTCACCACCGTATGTGGTGTAGCGTGCCAATATATGGTGCCCGTATTTATGCAAGTGTTATGTCTGACCCAGAAACACTATTTTTTTTTGCCAGAGGCCATATGGCAGACCAATGGAGATAGACTGTCAACCCCCCCTAAAACGACACACACACACACGCACACACACACACGCACACACACACACACACACACACACACACACACACACACACACACACACACACACACACACACACACACACACACACACACACACACACACACACACGATGAGGTGATGACCCAGCGAGCTAAAGAGAAGTCATGAACAGTATTACAGTATTTTGTCCATTAGCTAGGATGCTCATGCGTGTGTTTACAAGAGCAATGGTGCAAACAAAGTGCAAATCGTGTTTGTTTGTCATTCCACAAACAATGCCATCGCCAATTATACTCCAGACTATCATATCGAGAAGTTCGATGGTTCCTGGTCAGCCTTATAAAATAATACGAACATTAACAAGAGAGGCTCATATTCGAAAGGATACAAATAAACGAGATTCCGTTTTCAATAGCATTTTCACTTCTCACTTTGTGTTTCAGGGGATCGATGTTTTCCCTGGACTTTTCAGCTATGCGGGTTTGTGACCTGAAGTTTGATCGCGTCCGCCGGCTGTCCACTCCCCCCAATCCTCTCGCCACACCTGTGACAAATCCGAATCCCACCTCTAGCTGTCACACAGTGTGGAAGTACTACTGCAGAGATAATTTTGGATGGAGGGAATACTCAGAGGTGAGGAACCACACTCATGCACACGAGTCCAGACACATTAACCATACCTCGATCAATCAGCCTCAGGTCAATACAGACTTATCGGAATACAATACAATACAATACATATTAATTTATATCGCGCTTTCACAACATCTGAAGCTCTAACACAAGCGCTTTAAACTGACAACCATCATATAAGGAAAAATAAAGAAGTCACAAAGATAGTAGAAAGCATCAGGGAATAACATTTACACTACGGTGACACTCAACACTTTTTTTCACAAACACACAAATTTCTCCACTGTGAGAAAAATAAAGGCTGATCTAATCTAATCTAACACAACCGTCATAAACCATTTGTATTTTATCCCAACCAAATCGTCAACCACTTATGTGTCGGCATTCCTCTATTGACTGTAACTAAATTAATACATTAAGGAAACTGTCATATCTGTTCCATGCCTCTTAATGTTCTTCTTTCCATGCCCCCCCCCCTCTACTTATCCCCAAAAGCCTGTGGTGAAGCTTATAGAAAAGGCGACTCTGAGGGGTCTCAAGAAGGTGCGCTTCATTACGCTCCAGAACCAGTACATCCTAAACATCAGGGAGGGCTTCCAGCAAAATGCCATGTTTGGCTTCAGGCGTCAAATCAAGAAGCGGCCCATGTTCATGTCCTCGGTGATGCTTGCCCCTCACCTAGAGTAAGTAAAATATTTCGCTTGATATGAAATATCGCCTGAGCTATGTTTACTATCCCGATCACAAACATCAAGGCCACGTCGGTTTCGGGACGTGCTCGCAGTGGTATGCTGTCAACCATTTCAAATAAGTGTTCCGAATGATCGCGTGTTGAAAATCAGTTGCGGAACAAGATGAAATGTAAAAGCAGGTGATGAGTGGTTGATTCTTGGTTGGCATCCAGTCACCAAAATGCCAAAGTGTAGTAGCACAGTACCCTCTGAGTGCACTGGCGGAAAAGTGCTCTCTGAGGCAGAAACAGACAAGAATCTCAAACAAACTTTTTCCTGCGAAAAACAAGAAACCAAGGATGGAAATATTAGCGGCTTTGAGAGTTCCCATTTCTTTCTGTGGCCATTTTCTCGAGGAGTGGGATGATTCCCATCCCTCTCTGCAGTGATAGTTCCGAAGAATGTGATACCAGTTTCAAAACAAGTGTCATCTCACCTCATTTGCAGAGTTTTTCACGTCCTCGGCAGAGGGCCAGTCATCTGCTCTCATCCCACACTGAGCGAATTAGAACGAGCTGTTCGTACAAGACCTGGCAGCTATGAAAAGGAAAAAATGTAGGAGTGTCAAAGATGGAAGAGAAAAAGATGAGATGGTGGGTGCAGGGGACACGGAGAGACAGTTGAGTGAGAATGGGAGAAAGCGAGGCGCACAGCCAAGAAAGTGAAAAATGGAGGGCGCTAAATGCCTTCCAGACCAGTTTAATGGAGTGCGAAACGTGACTGCGATCTGAAATTTGGAACGAGGGATTTTGTTCTCAACAATTTCCAGGGAATACAATGTCCCAAATTCTTCGTGTGCGTTCGGAACAACCGGTGAGAAGCTCAAAGGTTGACGTTGTTTGTTTGAGTGACGCCATCACTCCTTTGCAATCTGCCGGTCAATTGTTATTGTTTCATTTCCCGATTGTTTAGTGTCAATGCTTCAAAGCCCCCGCGGGGATCCAGTCGTCGTTCGTCGCGGTAGATTGACACCAGACAGACAGGATGAAAAAAACTGTCAGTGTGACGTAGAGTCAAACTGATCCAAATCTCTTGACAACGTACCCCGGCTCGCGTTCTTATGGCTCATGGCACTTGCTTCATTTACAGTGAGGGGGTTGACAAGAACTGCTGTTCGTGACCCAGATGACAAACAAAGTATGTTTTCCTGAAACAATGAACGCTCCACAATCTGCACTTCATTTTTTACTTTGGATTTCTCAGCACCCGTTACAAACTGGCGTTGTCGTTGACAGGCAGGAGTGGATATTGTGGAAGACCAAGCATGGTCGTTCGTTAGAATAAACAGCATTTTGGCAACACTGTAAGTCAGACTGAGAAGATAACAGATAGTGGGTCGACAAAATGAGGGAAAAAAATCCTGGAGCCTTGCCGGGCCAAAATCCAAAATATGAACATTTGGCCTGCGAGGAACCCAAACTGTAAACTCTAGATGAGAATGCCGGCGCCAATATTTCTAATGTGCTAACCACTAGTCCACAATTTTGACGCAACATTCATCACAACTAAAATATTTTCTCTCTGGTCTCAGATTCCCTTTTCTAATCTTTTGATGACTGTCAATGCACATGTGGAAAGTCATGAAATGTCAACAACTTTATATTTCAAATCTTCTTTTAACCTTTCCATTACCTGCCACAAATGAGTTGGATCTGAAATATGATTGGCTAAAACAGTTGTTTCTTCTGTTCAGGACATTGGGTGGCATCGCTTCATCTCCACTGTCTAGTTCTTCCTCCTCTCTGTTGTCCGCATCACCAATGGATGTCACGGTGTCGCAACAGCTCTCCCCGACCAGCCCCAACCCGCCAAGCCTTTTTCCAGAGACTTGGTTGCCCATGGCAGTGAGTCAAGACTTTCTGCAGGTGCCCGTGTCCCGCGACGATCGCAGCTACAGGACCGTGTACAGCTTGTTCCACAAAACGGTGGCGGAGACCAAGTTCAGGATCATTAAAATACTCCGGGTACAAAACCCTTTCCTCTGGGAGAAGTACAAAAGGTGAGTTGTGCGTTTCTGCAGCAACCCTTTCCGCATAGCCACAATTTAGCACCATTTAACAAAATGAAGTGCTAAAATAAATGTTTCACTGTTGGACTCTTATCTTTCCAAAAATGGCACCACAATTGACATGGTTCAACATAATAGTTTTTTTAATTGTGTAGCCAAACTACTGTTTTCTCAATCCTTGAGCATTTTTAATGATGAGTTTTAAACTCATTAATTGCCAGACATGTGCAAAAATGTGTGCCCCCCAGTGCATGTTTTTTTTGTCATTTTCACTCAGACTCCAGGACCCACTGAATATTGAGTTTTAATACTACTTCTTTTCCTTTCGGCTTTTCCCTTCAAGGGTCGCCACAGTGAATCAGTGTTCTCCATCTTCAGAGGTTTGATTCGCATGTTTGTTTTGGACAAGCTTTTACGTCGGATGACCTTCCTGACACCCTTTGTATTTATCTGGGCTTGGGAATGGCACGATAAGACACTGGCTTATGTCCCCTTATGGCTACAGAACAAGAGACTCTATGAATTTAATAAAAATGAAGATGCTAAGGAAAAGGCTCCCAAACACAAAATGGTCATCGGCACAGCAGCATTCAAACAAAGCAAAACTATACTCGCCATTGACAAATGATATATTAGATATATAAGGTTGTTAAAACAGTGAGTATTGTTCACAAGCCTGCCAAAAATAACAAGAAAATAGATGTATATTTTTTATATTACAATTATATAAAAGAACGATCCAAAGTCCCAAAAATAGAACCGGCCTTCCAACTGTAAAATGTTATACACGTGCCCTTTAAGTCATTGAAAACAAACCCTGCTTGTCCATCACCTGTCTATCAAATACATTCCTTTACACCAGGGGTCGGGAACCTATGGCTCGCGAGTCACATACGGCTCTTTTGATGATTGCATCTGGATCGCCGATAAAACTAAATACATATTCTCGCTTTTTCACTGTTCATTTCCGGTTTGGGCGGCAGTTGGCGGAAAGCGCATTAAATACAACGTAAGAAATCTTAGACTCTCCTTTTATCAGAAGAAAATAGTTATTTCATAAATTATATGGGTCTGGAGTTATCTGAGTTTGAAATGAGGGCGGCTATCCAAAATACAATGCAATACATACATATTGGTTTATATAGCGCTTTAACAACAGCTGAAGCTGTAATAAAGCGCTAACATCGAAAAAAGGCAAATGTTGTCCCCTCGTGGAAGGAAAAAACATTGCCAGAGGTCTGACCAGTGCTTTCTTGGCAGTCATAGCAAGAAAATAAAAAAACCGTAAAAAATGGTGGTTCACATCATATTTTCAATTCCCGAATAAATTTGGGAATTGCAGTAAATGAGTAAATTCCCTTTTTTACGTACATTTATTTTTTTTGTGTTATCATTTTTTTTGCCGTGTTTGGTTGAATGTCGCTGCTGCTGAGTACGCGATCGTTTCACACTAAGCTGGATTGGCACAGAGGTGTGATAACATGGGGCGGGATGTGAAACGTTGCGACGGGGAAGCGGAAGAAAAGATAAATGAAACTAGCGCCTGGTGCAACTTGGTGAGGGCGAACTACCGTTTGTGCGCGAATGAAGCAAATGGGGTGGTGATGTTTGGGTGATGGTGATGTTCCGTTTGTGGGCAAGCCGTTGCGGTCGGTGCAGGGCGGGTCCAATCAAAGGTGACCCACTTACACAGACTGGTACCGCAAGCCTTTCACAATGACTGTCGTTGTGTCATACGAAGAGTGAGGCCCCATTATGGCCATCACTTGATTTCCTCCTACCCCCCTAACTCTTGTTTTGACACAGGAATCCTTCATGGTGTGTGTGCGTGCGTGTGTGTGTGTGTGTGTGTATGTATGCTCGCGCGCGTGTGTGTAATTGCATGCTCGTGTAAGTACATTTGCCGTCGGCAAACTGTGCCGTGCAATTTGTTCGTGAAAAACTGAAGAGTGTGTGTGTGAATTATTTTCAGTGGCTGTCTGTGTCAAGTCACTAGTGGCGGGATCACGAGAGGTGACGCCAGGGTCACCGCCGAGTTGGTTTTGGCCTCTGTATGTCTGATTGATCCGCTCACAAAACAAGTCGTGTGCGTGTTGCTCAAGGAAGGGATCAGGACCAATGTTCTTACTGGTTTTAGAGCAAATAAGGTTGCTCAAGTTGTATGCTGATATATCATCTACATTTGTGAATCATACTACGACCTCTGGTAGCGCCACCATTGAAATGAATTTTAGTGGGCCGTAGCCATTCGCTTTTCATTCGCATTTCAGTGAAAAATGTTGTCTGTATGGTTTGTGATTGATGAGCATTAAAAGGGCGTATCTCGCTAACTGTCAAGGACTGATTTGTATACAGCTTAAGACAACCTGAACACACATGAACGTGTGACCGATCCTCTTTGTCCAACTCAACAGGAAGAAGGACTACATGTCCAGGCGGATGTCTGAAATGGACCAGCTTCTGAGCGAGCGTCATCTCTTCCACGGCACCTCGGCGGACGTGGTGGAGGGCATCTGCAAGCACAACTTTGACCCGAGGGTCTGTGGCAAACACGCCACCATGTTCGGCCAGGGCTCCTACTTTGCCCGGAAGGCCGTCTACTCGCACAACTTCTCCAACCGCTCGCCCAAAGGAGTCCACTGCATGTTCCTGGCCAAAGTGCTCACTGGCAGGTGTGTTGCATCATCAGGACAAATCAGTGTTTTTTTTCATTGATGTTAAATTAAGCCAACAATCACTCTTTAATGCATTAGCCATACAGTAATCACTGCCGTTCTGCAGAATCCTCATATCTCACTTACTTCCCACGCCCAATTGAAAAAAAGAAATATGAGCCATTTTCAACATTTCAGTTTGGCCGGTGGATAAAATCTGAAATTGAGCAAATTTTGGTACAATCAACACCACAAGTCAAGTCCGCTGTAAACTGATGTTCATGCTCAAGCTTTTAAAGAGTGTCGCGGGAAGTGTCCTCGATGTATAATGGATTTTATTCAGAACCCCAGAGAGCTTTGCAAAAATTTCTGGTTTATAGCTCTTTGGGCCTGCATAAACAAAGTGTTGGCATTGCCTGGCTCATTTCACATACGTTCACCACACAAAGTTCATGCTCTGATATGAAGCCTCATGCTCCAAAGCTTATATTATTCAAGGTTTCTTAAGCACACAAAAGAGCGGCAGACTTGTCATCATTAAATTTAAATCATCTTCTTCTAGATGCTGAATTATTCCGCAACCCTCCATACAGACACTTGTCTGAAAAAAACCCACGTAATGCTCTTAATTGCCGACGTGTACTCAAATGGGTCTCATCTCTCTTCAGGTTTACTGTAGGAAATCCTTCGATGCGCCGACCGCCAGCCATCAACCCCCGCGATGCCTCTAGTGACCTGTATGACTCCTGTGTGGACAACTGGGTAGACCCTCAGATCTACGTCATCTTCAACGACGACCAGAGCTACCCATATTTTATCATTCATTACGAGCAGGTACCGAGCATGGTAGCCCTCTGAGCACACTTGCTTTTTGGCCGTTCTCACGCCACCGACTAGCTTAAACCACATTCTAAGAGACGTTTGCACACAAAGCTGTCAACTGGATTCAACCAGACTGGACTTTGCTGTCAAGACCCACAGACAAGTCCAGGTTGGTCTCAACTGGACACAAGTGGACTGTTGAGGGACAAAAAGAAGTCAATGTCACTCCCACAGTACGTTCACATGTACTAGAGAACACCCCAACGACCGTGTTACATAACACCCGGAAACATTGAATTGGATTTAATTTGGGATTGAAAACTCCTTGTTTCCTCCTTTTGTACTTTGATCTAAAACTAGATCACAATAAATTCACAAGAGACTGGTAGAAGTGTGCAGTCCGGAACACGGAGAGTCGGACCTACTACTTGATGAATGTGTGCATGTAAACGTACTGAGCATTCGGCAGTGGGTGGCAGCTTGCAGCAGGCGTGCTAGTCTTGGATCGTAAACCGTGTTAACTAGAACATTCAAGAAAATCTAATGATATCACCCTTATCTTTAAGTTAGTAGTAGATGGTGGGCATATTCAAGTTTTGTACTTTTTGGTGCGGCAACTAAACCAACAGAGGCAAACTCGAACCAACCTTGTTTATTACAAAAAAAATGCAAAAACAAAATACAAAAAAATGTGTTATCCCTGCTGCTGGCCTGCATATTTTTCAAGTTCCAAGTCTACATGTTGCGTGTTTCTATTTTGTGAACTTAAATCTCGGGGCCTCTTGAACCAGTCACTGGACGGAAGTGTTGAATAATACTTGTTTTTCCCCTTATGGACATCTATGTACTGTAAGCCTTCACACGGAGGACTCGTACAAAGTTACAACTGTTCCTGGATGGCGTGTGTTGCTGCATTGGCGCCCACTGCTTTATTTTCCAAAAGGGGGAAGTGAAGTGGATAGTTTTCATCCTGAAGCTGCAGCTCTCTCTTTCTCTCTCTCTCCATCTCTCCCTCACTTACTCATGTTCAGAGACTATAGACAAGTTTGATTGAGACAAATTGTAAAAACATTCTTTGTTTATATTTGAACTTGTGTGCCTTTTGTTCATAAAATTGTTTATTTATGTTAGTTTAATGTAACATTGATTGAATAAAAAAAACAGAAAGCAAATATGCACTAATGTGGTTTATTGGCATGTTAGCGTTTGGACTTTTAGCACTTTTTGCAGATATTCCATTCAATGCAAAGTTTTTACTACCAAAAGACCGTGCAACAAGAGTAAAAAAACTGTTGGTGACCATAAAATGGTTTGAAATGTAAATATAATGATGGATTGAATTTTATCCCCCCCAAAAATTACATTGACCCAAAAAAAACAAAAAAACAAAAAAAAAACAAGTTACATTTACAGTGTGAAAAAAAAAATCCCTCTTGCTTGTCCGGGGCAATTTATTGTCACTTTTATGAAGACAATACAGTGGCACCTGTACTTAGGAAATTATTTTTTTTTTGTTTTTATTACACTTTTCGGTTGAAATGCAACATTGAAGGAACCTTGACAAAAAAAAATAAAGAACACGGAATGTGCGTCACATTTTTTTTCCAGATATTCCACTAAATGCAAAGTTTTTACAAAGAAAAAACCCTGCAACAAAAAAAAACTTGGTGACCATAAAAAGAGGTTTGAAATGTAAACGTAATCACGGATTGAATTTTGTCAACAAAAAAGGTAAAATTGACAAATAAATATAAGAAAATAAAAACCAAACCTCAATAGCAAGTGAACCTTTACATTTGCACTTTAGGAGTGCAAAAATTACCTCATGCTTGTGCCGCGCAATTTATTGTTACTTTTACGAAGATAATACAGTGGTAATTAGGCAATTAAATACTTTTTTGGTTTTTTTTACACTTTTGGTTGAACTGCAACATTGAAGGAACCTTGACAAGAATAAAAAACTGAATGTGCGACACACACTAGTATAAATGAGATACGGATCAAAGAACTTTTTGTAAACAACCAGAATTTAGTTTCTTGCTCTAAAGCTCGCACATCTTCACCTTTATATGAACGGTGAATGTATTTATTTATTTATTTATTTTTGAAGGCAAAGACTAACTTCACAGCCCACTCTTTACGATCCTAGATTATTTATGATAAGGTATGCAGCTGTCATGTTAACTATTTAAAAAGCTTTCAAATGTCTTCGTCGTGACACTACAGTACTCCCGGTGCTTGCTGAGAGACTTCTTCGGTGTGTCCTTTCTGTCAGGAGACAAGCCTTCTCCACCCAATCACACACACTTTCTGACTTCCCAACCCAATGAAGCCGTACCCAGCGGGGTATGACGTGAGTGCCGCGTCTAATGCGGTCTGGGCGTTGGGGGTGCTGGGTTGGGGTGTTGTCTGTCCCAGCACAACAGTACATGTTGTTGACGGGGAAGAACGGCAAGCTTTTCCGGCTTGACAAATTTTCAAAATGCACATGCTAGGTATTTTTGTGTCATATATGAAAACCAAGTGGAAAAAATAATAATACTAATTTTGTAAGGTACCACTGTATTATCTCCGTAAAAGTGACACTAAATTCCGCCAAACAAGCAAGAGGTATTTTTTGCGCTCCAAAAGTGTCAAGGTAAAAGTTGACTTGTTGAGGTTGTTGTTTTTTTTACAATACATGTTGATTTATATAGCGCGTTAACAACAGCTGAAACTAATAAAGCACTTTACATGGATAACTATCATATATAGGAAATAAAGCAGTCACAAAGATAGTAGAAAGCACCAGGGAGTGTCAACATTTTTTGTCAATTTCTTCTTTTTTTATACAAAATCCAGTCCACCATTACATTTCCAGTCACAATAGATTTGTTTTGACAGTTTTCAGTGACATTTTATTTTGTTGTTTTATATATATACTGTGTTGGTTAATACTATTTACTTTTTAAGGTTGTTAATAGTCATATTTTTTCTAGAATATCAGTCTTAAATAGATCATTTGTGGGAATCTACATTGTCAGCGTAACCTTTCACCTCATTTCCTCCGTGCCTTTGTAAATCCTGCATTTGGCCTTGTCCCACAGCCCCCTCGGCCTCCGGTCACTGTCATGTGAGGATGGCGTGCTGAGCATTACTTTTTTGTTGTTGTTACGGAGGGAATGAAGGAGTGGGGGTTTTAGGAACAAGAGTTATTTTGCTCTCTTCGTGCTTCCTTGCTGGGCTGCGTGCCTGTCTGCTCCTCTCGTGTGCATGCAAGCTTGTGCAGTGTGCCCTCAGTTTGCCCCCATCTCCCTCTCTCCACTGCTGTCTAATTCCCCCCCTCCCCCGAGTCTCTCTCGCCTCACCCCTCCCTCTGTTAATCTCACACTCCACTTTTCCTTCTCTCTCTCTCTCTCTCTCTCTCTCTCTCTCTCTCTCTCTCTCTCTCTCTCTCTCCCACCCCCCAAAGTCCCTGCCCTACCTGCCCCCTCTCATCAGCTCTTAACGGCTTAAAACTCATTTTGCGCTCTTAACAGTTCGAACCTCTTCTCTTGCTTCTTGTCAGCCCCCACCCCCGCCAGACTCTCTCTTTCAGTGGTCCCCTCTCATGAGTCATGCAGCGGGCACTGACTGCGTTTGTTTGCCTGAATGCCCTCCAGGAATTGCTGCCGGCAAACAGAAAGCGCTACTTTGTAGACCTGCTGGCGAAGGCGAGGAGAGCAAAAGTAGGAGTCGATGTGCAGGGTAGGAGAGGTAATGGTTGTGTACTGAACTGTGTGCAGGACTTTATCTATCTGTCTGAGAATAAGAAAGCCTTTCATCGGACCACAATGGGAAAATTTGCAGAAAATCCCAAGTGGTGATGCATGGGATTGAACCCAAGACCTCATACATACAAAGCATGCACTCTACCATTGAGTACATCCCCATATAATGATGCAAAAATGTATGACTCATGGTAGGTTTTTTTGGGTTAAATATGCCTTACGGTGCATTTTTTTGTGCGCTAAAAACACCTTACAATATATGGTTGTTATTGAATAAGAATAAGAAAGTCTTTAATAGTCGCACACTGGGGACATTTGGAAAAATCCCAAGTGAGAAGCCGGGGATTGAACCCCGGTTGTTTTTATTTGGGCTGAAAACGCCGCACAATAGATGGTTGTTTTTTTCCGGCTAAAAAAAAGCCTTGCTTTACATGGTGTTTTAGTTTTTGTTGCTAAAAACATCTTACTATACATGGTCGTTTGTTTTTTTTTTTTTTTGTTTTTAAAAACTGCTTATCATACATGATTATTCATTCCATGCTAAAAAGCCTTCTCCAACATGGTTGGTTTTTTCAGCTCAAAAACACCTTTTTAATTGTTTATTTCGGGTAAAAAAACTGCTTACTATAAATGGTTGGGGTTTTTTTCGTGCTAAAAACCCCTTACTATACATGGGCGTTTTTCTTCTAAAAACGCCTTGCTTTACATGGTCTTTTTTTTGCCGAAAAACACCTTACCTTACTTCGTCTTGTTTTTTTTTTTTTTTTTTTTTTTTTTTTTTTTTGGGGGGGGGGGGGGGGTGTTAAAACGCCTTACCATAGATGGTCTTTTTTTTCTGTCTTAAAACACCTAACATTGTCGTTTTTTTTTCGGATAAAAACGTTTTACTGTAGATGTTGGGTTTTTTCATGGTCATTTTTAAGTAAGAATAAGAATATCTTAACAAAAATCCTAAAAGGAGATGTCAGGGATTGAACTCTGGGCCTCATATTTGCAAAGCTTGCAGTCTACCGCCATCAGTGATCACTGCAATATCTTCTATCATCAGTTGCTGTTGACCAGATGTTTCAATGCTGTTACCAACGTCTGCCATTGTGTCATACTCATTTTAAGTGAATAAAGACGGCTCCTCGAAATAATTTCAGGAGGATTAGGAAGTGATTTTGATCTCACTGTGTGTCATAATGAACATTTTCGGACAGATTACAGATTTGTGCAAGCACTTTAGAATGTGCGTTCATGGATTTTACAAATCCTATCACTCTTACAAGCGTTAAAAAGTAGTAATAGTAAACTTAATCATGGTAAAAAATAAAAAGAACAATATAAATATAATTTAAAAAAAACTTTAAGACTTAAAGGAGAAATCACCCTGCAAATTTTTTCTATGTTGTAAATGCCTCCACAAGCCTATACACATATTCAGAATCAGAATCAGAATACCTTTATTCGTCCCGCAATGGGGAAATTTGCAGTCCACAGCAGCAATTGAAGAGGGATGGGGTTGGGGTGGGAGTGAAAGGATAGAAAACAAGATATTCTAAGCATAACAAAATAAAATTATTATTATGGGTTATTATTATTATTATTATTCTTAGTTTATATTGCATTTGTGGAACAGTAATTAAAGTTCCAGTGTCCTTTATCATGTGAATTCATAAATATAAATATTCACTGATAGCAGAATGGCTCTTAATACTCAAAACTAAATGAGTAACTGTACATGGGCCTACATATGATCAAGCAATTTAGTTCCCAATGTCTACTTCCTCTTTGTTCACACATTGATTATTCACACACATGTGCGCTCAAGTCCTCATTGCACATCCAACTATGCCCAGCTGCAATCAATGAACATCCCAGATGCTGTTTTTTTCCCTCTCTTTTCTCCCTGCTTCCCTCTCAATCATTTCAAATTTCAGCTCTGAGCCTTTAAGAGACCCAAAAGCCAATATGGGCAGGCCCGTGTCGTGAACTTTGAATGACCTTCTAAAGCGACATACAGATCATGACCTTTAAGATCCAGCCTGGAGCTGAGCTTTAGGCATCAGCCATTGTACGGTCTGCTTTGACCGTTAAACAACTCTTTTTGCTGGTTGACCATTCTCAAAAGAACTTCTTAATGAATCAGTAAGCTTTTAACTCATTCACTGCCATTCCCGAATTTCTGATCAGCGCTTTATTGGCACCCCACCCTCACCCTTGCAAGAAAAAACAAAACCCGAACAAATTTGGGAATGGCACTCCATGTCATATTTTCAATTTGCAAATAAATTTGGGAATGGCAGTCTTCTAAGCCGAAAGGAAAAGAACATTGCCATTCCCAAATATATTTGCAAATTGAAACTATGTGTGGGTGAGGGTGGGGTGCCAATAAAGCACTGATCAGACCTCTGTCAATGTGTTTCCCTCCCACGAGGGGGTAGCATTTGCCTTTTGTATACCCAGCCCCACTAGCACCTCATATTACTCCAGACCCATATAACTTTGGAATAAACTCTTTATTTCTGATGAAAGAAGATAATGTAAGGTTTGTTATGTTGCATTGAATGTTTATGTAGTCCTAAAACCCAATATTCTGTGGGTTCAGGAATTTGAGTGAAATTGACCAAAACCCTGGCACTAGAGTGGACACATTATTGCACACCTGGCAGTGAATGAGTGAAGAAAAAAATGAAATAAATAAATAAATAAATAAATAAATATACACTGTAGACCAAATGTCAGTACACCGGCTATTAAACAAAAGTACAGCGAATTGCTCAGGGATGATTGGCTTTGGATACAATTTATCCTGCAGGAAATAACAGAATATAAACGAAGTTGTTCCATCAAAACTATGCAACTGTACAGGCAGATACAATCCTTGAAGAAGAGAAAATTTTCCATTTTTTTGTACATGCAATACTTTGTTGTTTTTCTTTTCGACCCACAACCCCTTTCGATTTTGCTGCTGTAGATTTCAAATGTCTCCATTGTGGGATTATTAAAGGCTTTCTGATTCTGATTTAATCACAAATGAAAACAATTCCCAGTCTCATGTCTGTGTGTGTATGTGTGTGTGTGTGAGAGACATTATTTGCTCAAACCAACCCACATTTCAATTATTGAAACAAAGTTAACACCCTCTCAAAGGTCCCCATCACGGGGAAATGAGCCATTGCTCACCTCTACGATTTACACAGTTTTCATTCCGAATGAACTATTTTGCAAACGCCATGCCACTATGTGGAAATGCGGAGCAAGAATATCTATTGACCCATTTTCAGAACCTTTAGCTTTTTTTTGCTCAAAATACTGTAATTATGACTTCACAGCTGCGTAACGTACGGTTCGTGATAATAATAATAATAATAATAATAATAATAATAATAATAATAATAATAATAATAATAATAATACATTTCATTCATAAGCGCCTTTCAAAACTCTCAAGGACACTTTAAAGTCACAGGATAAGTTTTTCTGCGGCAGCTTGACGTGCCAGAGTTCACTCAACCTGGAAGTAACACCCACTCGCAGCAGAATGTGGCATGTAAACAGTATAAAATGGACTCACTGGTTGCCCACCACTTTAGGTTCCTTCCTTGTCATAAAACCGCAGAGGACATGGGAATAATGATACGCTCATCTTTGTTTCTCAATGTCAATTGAGTAATTTATTTTTGTTTGTTTGTTTTGTGACCCTCTAAATCAAACAACCAAACTGCATTGTTTGCAAAAATGCTTTTGCTGACCAAGTGCTGTCTGGTTGCAACCCTATCGAGAACATGCAAACGTCACACAAAGAAGGCTGGACCAGGTCCTGAACTCACAACCTCTGTACTGTGAAGCTGGCGTGCTAACCACTCAGCCAACAGGTTCGGGTTGAAACGGTAGCATTTGAAGCATTCCATACACACAAACAGAGAGAAACACTGTCCCACATTTTCTGGAGTATAAGGCGCACCGGATTATAAGGCTCACCTTCAATGAATAACATATTTTAAAACTTTTATCCAAATAGTATAAGGCGCACTGGATTATAAGGCGCATGGTCAGCTTTTGAAAAATATTGAAGGCTTTTTGGTGCGCCTATAGTGCGGAACATACGGTCCGTTGTTTTGTCGCTGATCTTGTATGGAAACGAGCCTTGGTTTTGTTCCTTGCTAAAGTTTAAAATGCAAGCAAAGCTGACCTGGATAGACACAATTTCTTCCGGTGCATCCACTATGCCACCCTTGGTAAGTCCCAAGTGTGATCAAATGACTCATTGATTTGTTCAGTCTCACTGTTGTTTATCTGAGCAGATACAAACACGGGCCTGTCTAATTCGTCGGCAGTTTGTACGGCTCCTCTCGCCATCACCTCTCTGCTCCGCCGACCCCGCTGTCGTCTCTTGTTTCCGTAATTGGGGTTCACGGGATGTGAGTCCGGCAGGATCCTGAGATGTGGAGAAGATGTAGGAAGAGGAGGAGGAGGAGGAGGATATAGGGAGCAACATAAGTGACAAAGACTTGAGGAGCCAGCCTGCTAGCAGGCCAACACGTGGAAAGATCCTAATCAAATTGAGGTAATGTGTTTAGGGTACTGGACTGCACTGTCGAGTTAGTCAAATAAACCCATGGTGACATTGTTTGTGAGATAGTGTTCTGTTGCTGGTACTGTGGTACACAACAGTTTGGTGAAGTTAACATATGGGACAATCTTTTTTTGAAAAGATAGTTTCAAAGCAGAACATTGATGCCACACTTGAAGACAACAGCTGCTTTATCTCAGGCTATCCCCTTTTTTAGAGTGCTGCATATAATATATGTGAGGTAGTATTGAGACAGGAACGGAAGACATTGATTCGAAGAACAGGTGTGGTTTATTCACTTGAGCAGACCACGTGAAAGCAGTTGATTGTGCCCAGCTGTGTGGTGCTTGGTCGCCAGGCAATCTCCGACAGCCACGATTTTGGCTGAGGTTTTTGTGGTTTCAATGCTTATATGACTCAAATAAAATACACAGCGTCAAACTTTTATATTGTGCGTTTCATGAGCATTTTTTTCAAAATGCATTTAAAAAAAATTGAGACTACAAATGCACATTTACCACCATTAATTATAATGACAATCATGAGATGGGGTTCCTGTGTCATTTTTAATTATCTATCTATCTATCTATCTATCTATCTATCTATCTATCTATCTATCTATCTATCTATCTATCTATCTATCTATCTATCTATCTATCTATCTATCTATCTATCTATCTATCTATCTATCTATCTATCTATCTCTGCCTGTCTGTCTGTCTGCCTGTCTCCATTTATTGATTTATTCATTTAACTTACCCCCCCCCCCCCCGTGGTTGCAGCTCTCTGTTTTCAAGAGAAGCCATTTCCGCTCTCGCTCATCAAAGTGAGTGTCATGTGGCATTTTAAGGAGGATTCCAATCAAGGATTTTTGGGGGGAGTTTTTAATATAAACACCCAGTGTTGCTTGTTTAAGTCTAAGCATGTTGCCATCTCGGTATGTTCATGTGTGTGCCCTCCCTCAGACTCTGTATCTACGTGTAGGTCAAAAGGTTAATTGTGCCATATGGAGCCTGCGTGCATACGGGTGCATGTATGCCAGCGCGCATGCAAACGCTGCACGTCTGTGCCGAGTTGAAAAGGTCAGTCGTGCTTCAGCGCTGCGGATCCTGACTCAATAATTGAGGCTTAACGAGCACATGTTAAAACATGATGATCCTCTGTGCTGCTCTGACCCGGTCGCGAGAGCCGCAGAAACGCTTTTCACTTAGTCGTACAGTGGCGGACTTGTAATGAAAGTAGCCATGGATTGTCCAGCCACAATATGAGGTACGGCGGGAAATGGATGCAAAATAATCTTTTTGGCTTTGTGGTCCATAACGTCATCTGGCCCATCTCTGTGTTTCTTGTTTAAAAGGCTCTCGAGTTGCCCATATATAGTATATTAATTCTGATTTAAACATTTGTTTGGGCTGTTAAAAAAATCTCATTTATTGACAGAAGAACCAAATTAAGAAATGCAAAAGCACGATGCACAATAATTTATTATCTTAATATTATATTACATCTGTAATGGGCAGTACCATATTTTCACAGCCCCGTTTTCTTTCTTCAGCGAAAAGGTAGACATGCACATTTCACCATGATGACCCTGATCCACTAGTGGAAAGGACACTTTGATCCTCTCCTCTTTCATCTAGAACTGCTTCATACAACAGTGAGGGTGCAGAAAAGCGCTTAAGATTGAATGACTGTCTGTGTCTTTTGTATTGTGTCACATCATTTGTGATTAAGGTTTTTGTTGTGTGGACTTCTAGATGGCGTTGCAGCTCCTGTATTTTGTTTTTACTACTAATCCAATCCAATACCATTGCGGCGTTCTCATAACCCATATTTCCCGCACTATAAGGTGCACCGTCAATGAATGACATGTATTAAAACTTATTTCCATATATAAAGTCCCCCAGATTATAAATCACACCTTCAATGAATGACATATTTTAAAACCTATTCCATCAATAAGGCACACAACATTATAAGACGCGACAGTAGAGGCTGGGGTTACGATCTTTTCACATCATATGACTTTATTCACTTGCAACGTTATACTGTATAGTCATAGCTGTACTGTCATAGCTTGATGAAATTTTCCTCACCAAATATGTTGAGGTACAGTAAAGTCTCATTATATCGATATCGGTTATATCGATAGTACTGCTTATTACGATACTATTTTTATGAACGCAAGGAGAAAATTTACATGCCGCAGGATCGGATATATCGATAGTCCGGTTATATCGATATTTTTTTCCGACTCCCAAGAATATCGATATAACGAGACTTTACTGTATTTCACAATATTGAATTAATTCAGCATGGCCAAAATGAATCGAATACTACTCGTGGGCAGAGCGGAAAGGAAAGAAAGAAAAACAAAATTGGTCAAAGGAAGTATGCGGAGGAAGACTGGGCATGGATTTGGGCGGAGGTTTCAAGACGTGCGTACGTGCGGCGTCTCGCGTGAGCCTCAGGGGTTTGGATGAAGCTGAGAGAACAGGATGCACACCCCGTGAGGAATGTGTAGAGTCGTGTTTGCATTCATGTGAAACTCATCCCTCCCTTCTCTTTCTCCCGTTTCTCTGTCTTTCCCTTGAGCGGCTCTCTTATCCCGCTACCCCAAGCCCCAACTTACTCCAGTGGTCCCATCGGCAGCACGAGGCCGATCCGTAAACCGAGATATCGCGGCAAAATAAAATAAAAGGGACTGAGGAGGGAGCGAGAGGCAGTCTGTGGGATTTGGAGTATTACATAAAAAGCTCAAATTACATTTGAAGGGAGAATAGTCAATCCCATTATCACTCTGTCCGATCAAACCCTCTGTGACAACTTTCGTGGTGACTCCGCACTTGAATGCGGTAAGTCATGTTACTGCTGCTGTAACGTGAGTCACGTACAGTGTCCACGGAGACATCTCAGAAGAGCTGAATGACTAAATCTCTAGATTCACAGAGAAAATAATAAAAAAACAAACATTTGCGTTTTCTACAATCCGCAGATACAGTAAGATGGAGTTCGTATTATATGTAACGGGCGTTTATTTTTTGTTTTGCATATGGCCTTGGGCATGTTCCACGGAATTAATTTACATCACATTCTTTTCCAAACCCTCCTTTCCATGCTTTGCTTTACACCCCAAACAGCTGCGCTCCATTCATCCTTATTTTCACGGAGAACAGAAACCTTGAAGAGCCCAGTTCGTACTTAGCGGCATGCAGCTTAGCGCGACGGGGCTATCCACAGCAGACCCGCATTCCAGCTTTGTGCAGTCAGCTTGTATTAAACTTTTGTAGCATACTTGGCAATTTGTGACTCACCTTTCATACACTCCACCTCACATTTGAGGGACGGCTGATTTAATTTTAGGTTCCACGCATTCATGCCAAACACGTGAGGTAAACTTCATTGAACGCAATTATGGAGTCTGGTACCGATGACTGATTTTGCACCGTGGCAGACGCAAAAATGTAAAAGGCTGGTGAACAGGAGGGTGTTGTTGTTCTTGCCCTGCGTGGTTAGTGAAATGACCATCTTGCATGTCAACCACGCGTTTACTCATGTTTTGGAAAAACGGACCATTAGGGACGCACTTCACGTTGAACTAGTGTGCCATTGAGAGATGGGAAAAGATCCCGGTCTGTTTTCTGAAGACCTCAATATTGACATGTCCCTGTCCATAACTCATAGTCCAAAAAACGACGACATGTCCCATTGCGCGAAACAGATGTGTTCTGTCCACAGAGTTGGAGAGTTGAGTAAACAAATCTACATTCCGGTCTTTCATCTGAACCAATGCGTCATCAGCATACTTGAACCAGCTGCTGGGCATAATTCCTCCGCAGAAGTCCAGTGCTGTTCTTTCGCCCCACTGGTCGAGAGATTGACAAAGCCACGACGCAACCGTGCTTTTGCTTGTGGAAACAAGTGTTGGATTGGAAGCATTGACAAGCAAAGACAAAGTTGAAGGAGATCACAAAATTGACCACGAGTTGCTTCTGTCGTGTCAACTGGAGTCTATTGTCAGACTATTTGACCGGCCACTCGATTTTATTCAACGTTCGCATATTTCCGTCACTTGGATGATTGAGAATCTACACCAAGATTTTGTTCAATTCTCTTTTATAGTCCTGTGCTGATTCTGAACATGTATGGATGAATTCGGTCCATTTTGGCATCACAGTCAGTCTCCATTTTATCAGTAACCATTTCTAATCGTAACATTTATAGATGTTTCTAGTTCCGAAATTTGTTCTTTCTATGGGTAATGCGTATATCATATTTTAACATTCAAGGACCATATAAGTGTAATTGAGTCATGCATTACGATTATTAAATTGTGACAGAAGTGACGCAACAGCGTGCAGTATAGCGCCCCCAATATCCATATCTAGCTCAAGCAGAGATAGACTCAACTGCTATAAACTTCTACACAACAAAATTTGAATTAAATAATAATACAAAAAGTAATCTGGACTCGGCAGGAATTAGGGAACTAATTAGATATACCACACAGTAGAAAAGGGAAAGCAAAGTGGTCAAGAACGCAGCAGTGGGGGATGGGGTGACAGACAGAGAGAGAGTGAGGCCGATCTCCAAAAAACAAAATGGCGTCTTCGGTTAAAGCCACGTGATTGGTCAAGAACACAGCAGTGGGGGGGGGGGGTTAAACATTAAAGGGACAGGCAGACAGAGAGAGAGTGAGAAAAAACACACACACGAAAGGGAGATGACAGAGCTTGAAACAAAAAAAAAACAAAAGTGTGAGAGTGTGAGAATAGTGAGGAAAATGATAGAAAACAGTTAAAATATCCCATCAATGAGGCTCCACAAATAACCCGACAAGTCATCTGTACACTTGATGCAAAAAGTTATCAACCCAGCAAAACAGATCACAATTGATGAAGAACTAGATACAATTATCCCAGAGAAAGCACCTACAAGGATTCATTCCTCAAGATGGTGAAAGAAGCCAATGTTCCTCATCAAGTGTTTAATGCTGAGGAAACCGGACACTCCATTCCATCAAGCCATTAACGACCATCATAAAGGTAAATAAAATGACTTTATTGTATAGTACAGTTTATTTCTTAGTCATAATACTATAGCACATTTATTATATATAAAATAAGGTATATTTTGTGTAGTTTTAAGGCTTAGAAAATTTAGAAAGTAGAAAATTATGTTTTATAGGGACCTGGGAACGTAGTATTCTCATTTCAATGGTTTCCTATGGGAAATTAAAGTTTAGGATACACACTTTTCGCCTTACACACTCTGTGTGGGAACCAATTAAGTTCGTAAGCCAAGGTGCCACTGTATTTTATTTATTATTGTATCTGTATTTTTTTCTATGCTTGTCTGTGACTGTAAAGTGTCCTTGAGAGCTTTGAAAGGCGTTTGAAAATAAAATGTATACATATATTCTTCTTCTTCTTCTTCTTCTTCTTCTTCTTCTTCTTCTTCTTCTTCTTCTTCTTCTTCTTCTTCTTATTATTATTATTATTATTATTATTATTATATCCTGTTTCATGCATCCATAGCTGATATTTGTCAGTCGAATGTCGGCCTTTCGTTTTCAGCCCAATAATATCAGCCTAACAAATAAGTGGCAGCATAACAGGTTGATTTGGAGGACATTGCTCCAAAGGTTGCAAACAATGTGGGTCACCTCTCGCTGCTCAATCCAACGGCTGTTAAATCTCAAGAAGCCGGTGACGCACTGTTGATCTTTTTTTTCTCTCTCCCTCTGCACTTTGTATTTGTTGCTGGTATTGTTGCTCTCATATCCAAGGCAACTGGCCTTGGGGGCATGTTGGCCCCTAATCATCAGATATCATCTTGGCAGTCGGCGTGTCCCGCCTAATTCAGCTGCACACAGCCGAGCACAAGCTGTTGTTGACAGGATGCAAAATGTGGCGGGGCGGGAGGGGTTGACAGGATATTGGTGGGCTCACCGCTGTGATGCCTGTTAAATTTCAAACACACGGCCAAAACTTGGGAGATGATTAATTCTGAAGAGACATAGCGGAGTTGAAACAAAAGATCCTTAAATATGGGCGGAGGGTCCTTGCTCCGCTTGAAGCTGTGTGTTTCGCAAATTACTGTGGTGGTCATTTTTCCTGACACTGTCTTTTCAGATGGTTGTATTTACTCACGAGCTAATATTGAAGTTACCTTCACCGGCTGTAATTATAGAAACACTCAGCTCTGTTCATCTATTTGTATCTGGAATATACTGAAAGACTGTAAAATCTATATAACAAGTCAGTACACACCCTCTGAAAATGTAAAATTGGGTCACTCTGCCTGTGTTTCGAGATTGAGCCACATTCGCTCCACATGACTGTACAAAAAGTCCTTATCTCAGAACCTGGAATTGAGGAAGGAACTGCCGATGCTGTTACAAAGGGTGGGCCTCATGAGGGTAAGTTGACATGTTTTGGTTCATGCACTTTTCCCGTTAGCTGTGAAGTTTAGAAAACACGTTTTTCTTATTTGTTTTTGTTTTATTTAGTTTTGTTGCATATAAGGCCAAAACACTTGAAACGTGAAGGTTGGTTCTAATATCCGTTGTGTCGAGGGGAGTGCTTGCAAAATCAGTTACAGGTGCACAATCTAGTGCGACAGATCAAAGCTGAAAAATGACAATCCTGCAACATTTTAATTCACACCGTACATTATTCCAATACATTACAGTATACTCTGGCCTGATACAATGCGAGTAGACCTTTCAAATTGCTACATAAGGTGACCTAAATATGTGTAACATTTCTCAGGATGACACTGCATTGTTGTATACAACAGCAACAGTAACAAAGTACTCCCTGTTTGCTTCGATTCAAGTACCAGTGGTGAAAGACAAATTGTGGCAGCGTTTCACTTTCTGGATCTTGATTTGACACCACCGTATACGAAAGTAAGTGGGGAAAAAAGGCATTTTGTAAGAATTCAGCAGAGTTAATTCGTCATAGGTCCCTTTGAGTTCATGCAAGACTAGAACAGGACATGTGTAAATGAATGTTGATGAATGACAGATCAAGCAGACATGATTGAATGGTCGCGGACATAATACTGTCCTGTGGTGCACTCCTTTCCTTCAGCAGGGGTGGTCCAGTGGCGAGATAACCTCATCCAGACAGCCGTGGGTGATAGAGATCAGATTGAGATGACAGACTGAAGTGCAGCTTGCCTTCACACGCATACACACACACACACACACACACACACACACACACACACACACACACACACACACACACACACACACACACACACACACACACACACACACACACACAATCAATTTTGCACGACTGAGTTCTTGTAAACCCCTTCAGTGAGGCAGAGTACTGTCTACCTCACCTTGCATTTTGTTCATCTGTGCCTTTATGCAATCAGCAAAAAAAATGATGTACCACACATACTATATGAAATCCATTTACTTAAAAAAATCCATTTACTGGAGAAGTGCAGCAGACAGAGAAACTGCCACTTGCAAGCCTCCCAGCCCAATTAGTGAGGGAGTGCACAGACGCTCCCCAGTTTACGAACATCCGAGTTACGAAAAACGCTACATATGAACATTTTTGCGGGTACTGTATGTCGAAAAATGTTTGGACAGAGATGCTGTGAGTCAGATTTTGGATTGCGCGCCTTTTTCTGGCCGAGCTCGCTTGCGATTAGCTGCGTACTGCGCTTCACGCACACGCACGCACTCAGACACATTAGAGTTTTCAAGGGCTGAATGTTTATGCGACAGACACCAAGGCTGACCAATCAGTATCCCAAGTGTTGCCAACAAGTTCAGGTCACGATCCGCAAAGCTCGCTTCTGATTGGCTGCGTAGAGTACGTGGGCGGGGAGGAAATCCCTCTTCCCAGTCGAGACGCCGAAGAGGAGAAGATGTAATGGCTGCTGGCACGTAATTCAGTAATTTCGTTCCAGTAGCTTCAGTCATGGCTTCCTGAAGACCCAAAGATATATGTTGTCATACTCCAGTAGGTGTGAATTTATTTGACAACATCTGGGAGCATCTGGGTTTTATACTTTTCCATTCAGTGTTTGACTTGAACAAACATTCCATACAAAATACAGTAAAGTCTCGTTATATCGATATTCAAGGGAGTCCGAAAAAATATCGATATAACCGGGACTATCGATATATCCGATCCTGCGCCGAACTGCATTAAACAAAAGCCGCCAAAAGAGGGCAGCCAAGCGCCATATAAGAAACGGAGCTGGCCATTAGCTCCCTTTTTTTTGGGAGATGTTCCCCCAATGTTGCCTCAAAATGGCACATATAATTCTTTAATGATTGTAAACATGTATGCTTTAATCTTCAGAACTACAGTGTATTTGAAACATATTCATAACTGGATGTGTAACAAGAAAGCATATTATCCGAATCTGAAGCCATTGTTTGGATTCACAAGCAATGCAAGACGTCTTGGCGTGAAGTCATTTTTATTTGCATTTGAATAAAAAGTGACATCGGCTGTCCTTTAATACACAGTATGGAATGTTAATAATTTTCAAAATCATCGCGCTTCAGCAGACAAAACAAGAAACATTGTTGCAAAAAACGATTGCATTCATATACAGTACAGTGGGCATGTACATAACACAACAGGGAAACTGCAACGCTTACATCTTACTGTATTATGTATACAATTTAAAAAAGTCATCAATCTTCTTCTGCTTCCCATTTTTACCTTTTAACACAAACACTTCAATCTCGTCTGCTACACACGAGCTAGCGTCTGAAAATGAAAATGGCTCTGCTACACGGGTGCTGGGCACGTAACCAAGTCACCTGACCAAGTCGACCAATGGCGTGACTGATGGCGTGACACGTAACCAAGACACGTGACCAAGTTGACCAATGGCGCGACCGATGGCGTGTCACGTGACAAAGTCACACGGCCAAGTCGACCAATAGCGCGACCGATGGCGGCTCACGTAACAAGACACGTGACCAAGTTGACCAATGGCGCGACGGATATATCGATATAAACAACAAAAATGGCTGGCCGATATCGATATAACGAGACTTTACTGTATCGCACTGAAGCAATTTATGACCAAATTCACCTGATGAACGGCCAATCGGAACGTATCTCGTTCGTAAGGTGGGACCGTATGTAAAATCTGAGGTGAAATAATGCTGTTCGTGACCACAATTTGTGTCTTGCACATCTATTTAAAAAGGTAATATCAAAATATAGTAGTTTTGACAGATGATATCATGGACTTTCTTGGAGGTAAATATATATATATATATATATATATATATATATATATATATATATATATATATATATATATATATATATATATATATATATATATATATATATATATATATATATAAAAATCCTCGTCTCACCCAACATGGGTGGTGTCTTCCCCCATTTTTAGCTCGGGTCCTCTACCTGAGGCCAGGAAGCCCGAGGGTTCTGCGCAGTATCCGTGCTGTTCCTAGAAGTGCGCTTTTCTGGACCGAGATATCTGATGTTGTTCCCAGGATCTGTTGCAACCACTCGTCTAGTTTGGGGGTCACTGCTCCGAGTGCTCCGACCACCACAGTCACGAATGTCACCTTTACCTTCCAGGCTCTCTCCAGCTCCTCTCTGAGCCCTTGGTATTTCTCGATTTTCTCATATTCCTTCTTTCTGATGTTTCCATCACTCAGGACCGCTACATCCACGACAACGGCTTTCCTTAGCCCTTTATCTATGACCACAATATCTGGTTGGTTGGCCCTTACCATCTCGTCAGTCTGTATCTGGAAGTCCCACAGGATCTTTGCTCGGTCATTCTCTACTACCTTGAGAGGTGTTTCCCATTTTGACCTTGGGGTTTCCAGTCCATACTCCGCATAGATGTTTCGGTAGACTATGCCAGCCACCTGGTTTTTATATATATATATATATATATATATATATATATATATATATATATATATATATATATATATATATATATATATATATATATATATATATATATATATACAGTAAAGTCTCGTTATATCGATATCGGATATATCGATAGTCCCGGTTATATCGATACTATTTCTATGCACGCACGGAGAAAATTACATGCAAACAGGGTGGGATATATCGATAGTCCCGGTTATATCGATATTTTTTCGGACTCCCTTGAATATCGATATAACGAGACTTTACTGTATATATATATATATATATATATATATATATATATATAATTTTTTTTTAATGTTATATTTTTTAGATGTATTTATTTATCTATGTATTTATTTGTTAGCCACAATACAGACGTTGAGCAAAAATCATGGCAATTCTGTTCAAATTCATGTTTACCACCCCAAGCATACCCTCATTCTGTTTGTTGGAATGTGACCGTCGCTGAAAACTGCATTCTTTGATTACTGCGCTGCGGCCGCCATTCCTTGTCATTGTTTCCCCTCTTGTGCATTCGTCATGTGGAAGTTTATGATAATTCGGGCCATTCATGGAGTGTTGACAGATTGAACACGTACAGCTCAGAATGGAATTTATGAGCTGTGGGTGAAGGCGTCGTCACTGAATATTGTTTTTTCCACCAATATCTTTCAGTGAATATCTAGTGTGTGTGTGTGTTTTTTTTTTTTTTTGTTTGGGGGGGGGGGGGTGAGGTGTTATCCCGGAGATCATTGTCTGCGGGTCTAGACGGCACCTACTCAGGTTCTCAGTGTGGCTTCACTAATCTGCCATAATTGTGTCTCACAGCCAGCTCATTCCTAGTCATGCACATACATACATGACCTCTCTCTCTCTCTCTCTCTCTCTCTCTCTCTCTCTCTCTCTCTCTCTCTCTCTCTCTCTCTCTCTCTCTCTCTCTCTCTCTCTCTCTCTCTCTCTCTCTCTCTCTGTCTTTCTACTCCCTCTCTCTCTCTCTCTCTCTCTCTGTCTTTCTACTCTCTCTCTCTCTCTCTCTCTCTCTCTCTCTCTCTCTCTCTCTCTCTCTCTCTCTCTCTCTCTCTCTCTCTCTCTCTCTCTCTCTCTCTCTCTCTCTCTCTCTCTCTCTCTCTCTCTCTCTCTCTCTCTCTCTCTCCACTCTCTCACTCTCTCTCTATTTCTCTGTCTCTCTTTCTTTCTCTCTTTCTCTCTCTCTTTCTCTCAGAGAGTTGCCATATGTGTGTATGTGTGTATACATATGCAGCATTGTAAAGCGATGCTCCCCTACATTCTTGGGATTGAAATAAATCAAAAGATACATCATGTGAGTCAACATATAGTAAAACTTGCTCAGCGTACAATTTGCGCGCGTGCCCGTCTCATGCCACTTCCCTTGTCCCGCCCCTGTTACGCACTTTTTTCATGTTGTTTATCAACCGTTGTACCTCGGGCTGTGTGGTGACTCGCAGGCTATGTGGACTTCCTAATTTCAGACTACCTGAAAGAATCCACAAAAGCACCATCAATAAAATGACCAGAATGGAATTTTCAGCGAGCACAATGGCTCATTCCAGTTTATGGCCTTGTAAAAGGTCCCAAAATAATAGATTCGCGAAGTCACTACCTTTCTTTGGAATACCTGTCCCAGCAGGGAAGAGCTTATGATGCTCCATTTTATCACTTGATTAATAGAATACAAGTCATTTGAATCGATCCATCGCTTTTCTCGAGTATATTACCAATTAATGGGTGGGGTTACGATTTGCCACAGGTCATTCACAGGGCACATACAGAAAAACAATTCACATTCACATCTCTAGACTAATGAGAGCCTTTCAAAATTTTAAATGCAGGTTTTTGAAACGTGAAGGGAAGCAACCGGAGAAACCCGATGCAAGCAAGGGGGGAGAACGCCTTAACTCTGAACTGTGTGCGCTTCACTAGTGTTCAAGTATTTACATGGTGTTCATTTGCTGCTTGCTGACATGCGATTCTTCCAAAAATGAAATTTTGTCAACCGCATATCCTATTCCAAAACAGTTTCAGGTAAGGAGACTAAAATGTATCAACTTGATTTTGTTTGCTAAACGTGATGAGCCCCACTTGAGGTCACCTAGTATACGTGTCGTGACTTCACAGGCAACATAACCGGGACAAAGTGTCGGTCATTGTTGTGGTCTGGGCTCATTCATATTACACTGGTGTGCAGGTGAACTCTGTTTAACCCCATGACAGCATTCATTTATTTAAAAGGCTGCTCGGTCTCACAGACAAACCTGTTCCTTTCTACGCTTTGGATGGTTTAACTTGACTGACGAAAAGCGAGTGTGTGTGTGTGTATATGTGTGTGTGCGTGCGTGTGTGTGTGTGTGTGCGTGCGTGCGTGCGTGTGTGTGTGTGTGTGTGTGTGTGCGTGCGTGCGTGCGTGCGTGTGCGTGTGTGTGCGTGTGTGCGTGTGCGTGTGCGTGTGTGTGTGTGTGTGTGCGTGTGCGTGTGCGTGTGCATGTGCGTGTGCGTGTGTGTGTGTGTGTGTGTGTGTGTGTGTGTGTGTGTGTGTGTGTGAATGCCATTGATCTCATTAAACTGTTAACATCTCTCTTCTCAAGCGAACCTCCAAATGATATTGCATGTTTACGGGTTGAAAACACGCAAACGCACATGCACACAAACACACACACACACACACACACGCGCACACACACACACACACACACACACGCACACACGCACACACACACACACGAACACGCGCACACACACGCACACACACATACACACACAGGCACATACAAAGCCTCACCAAGCTTTTTTGACTAAATGCGTGCCTGGATGCTTGCTTTAACACACACACACACACGCACACAAACACACACACCCACACGGCTGCAGCACAGCACTCTTATTTAAACTGATGTGAGTGCTGTCACGACATCCGACTAGTCCTATTTGTTCCTCAGAAGCCTTGGCGTGAGAGAGCAGGGTCACCCCACTGGCTCTCATGCAAATCCATTCAGCACACACGCACACACTTAATAGTCGTGCAGATAAGCAAAAAGACAGAGAGGGAGACAGACAGGCAGGAAGGCAGGCACGAGAGCAGCCATTTAAAGAGTCATTAGAAACCTGTCAACAGTCAGTCAAATCAAGCGACCATGAATCAAGTCAAACATGAAAACGCATTTTTATAAAGTGTATACATCAACAAATTAGCCCGCAGTCCCGATAGCCTCACAGATGATTGAAATGATGATGTAATTTTTACTGAACCTTGCACGTCATAACCGTAATTGTCTTGCGCCTATTAGCAGGTTGTGTAACCGTGTAGCCTGCTAACATGGGCAAAAGTCCAGCTTGCTCGAACAAGATGACTAGATCAGTGTGACTCTAACGACGTTAGACTAATTTAAATAACCACTCCCACTGCCTTGCGCAGGACCCGTCGCTCTTGATTTGTTCAGTTTTGTTGCAGTTTGTGATGCTGGTTAAGATGCTGGTTAAGATGCTCATGAGTTGGTCTGTTTTGGGAATGTGGGAGAAAACCGGAGTACCCAGAAAAAACATGACCATGCGCTTTATAATCCCATGCGCTTTGTATATGACAAAAAAGGTAATTCATTGAAGATGCGCTTTATAATCCGGTGCACCTTGTAGTCCGGAAAATACGGTCAGACTCAGTCACCATTAACTCACTCACTGCCAGACGTGCAAAAATTTGTTCAGGGTTTTTGTCATTGTAACTTGAATTCCAGGACCCACAGAATATTGAGTTTTAGGACTACATAACATTCAATGCAGCGTAAGAAACCTTACATTCTCTTTTTTCATCGGAAAAAAGAGTTAATTCCGAAATTTGTGTTATATGCTACGACAAGATGGCGCCGCGAATGGCAGCCTCGGTCACACGCTCCCTCGTATTGTTCCTGGTTCTGTCATTTTCATTTGTTTTTTGCGACCCTACGCGATTTAGTTACATGGGGAAGAGTTACTGAACATTGAGGAATCCATTCTTGGACTATTTTCACAGACGCAACAAAATCCACAAGGTTTTTCAGGGCTGCTCGCGAGCGGCGTAGCAGCTCTGTACAGCTTTGAGACGCCGGCGTAGGAGGGACAAGTGAGCCGGCGTGCTCATCAAGCTACGGCAGCGTGGATTTCGAACGCTGCTC
Source organism: Hippocampus bargibanti (assembly GCF_051943395.1). NCBI lineage: Eukaryota > Metazoa > Chordata > Actinopteri > Syngnathiformes > Syngnathidae > Hippocampus > Hippocampus bargibanti. The sequence continues at coordinate 9,130,356 of NC_142747.1, forward strand.
CCATCGATCCATCTCACTAATCTATGCTCACTACCAAACAAGATGGACAAACTTCTTCTTCTCACAAAAACCAATAAAACGTTTGCACGTTCTGCGCCGCTCTGCTTCACTGAGACCTGGCTCAGTGACCGCCACCCGGATTCCGCGCTACACCTACCCGGCTTCCGTCTCCTCAGAGCCGACCGCGACACGGAGCAATCGGGGTAATCCAAAGGTGGTGGAATATGCTCTACATCAACAAAGAATGGTGCACCGATGTCACGATGCTCGACGCACACTGCAGCCCTGGCTTGGATTCGCTGTCTCTCAACTGCAAGCCATTCTACTTGCCACGTGAGTTTGCTCCCTTTATTCTCATCGCCGTGTACATCGCTCCACAAGCTAATGCTAACGCGTGTATACAAACGCTAGCGGACCATGTAAACAAACTCGAACTAAAATATCCAGAGTCACCCCTGCTCATTTTGGGCGATTTTAATCAAACGCGTGTAAACCGTGAACTTCTCAAATATAAGCAGTATATTGACTGACCAGAGAAGAAAACATTCTAGATCACTGTTACACAGCACTCAAAGGGGCATACCGATCTGTTGCGCATGCAACACTGGGTCTTTCTGACCACTATTTAATCCACTTAATTCCCACATACAGAGAGAAACTCAAATGTGTAAAACCGGCAGTCAAGACTGTTAAGAAATGGACCGATGAAGCAAAGTTAGCTCTACAAGAATGCTTAGACCGCACTGATTGGAGCGTCTTTGAAACTTCAACGGGCACATTGGATGAATACACAGACACTGTAACACTATACATTAGTTTCTGTGAGGACATGTGTGTACCAACAAAGTCCGTCCGCTCATTCAACAACAACAAGACATGGTTCACTCCCAAACTCAGGCAGTTTCGGAAAGAGAAAGAGTCCGCATTTAGAAGCGCCTATCGAGCACTTTACAAACTCGCCCGAAACAGACTGACAAAGGAAATTAACATCGCAAAGAAAAGTTATGCGGAGAGGCTTAACAAACAGTTCTCCGCTAACGACTCTTCATCGGTGTGGAATGGCCTGAAAGCAATAACAAATTATCGTTTACCATCACCCCAAGCAGTGTACAACAATGGTCTGGCTGATAAGCTAAATACAATACCTTCTTTTGCCGATTTGAAAAGGACACCCCCATTTCTCTCATATGCCCACCATTACCAGAAACTACCATATCTCCGCCCTCTGCCCTACAGATCCACGAACTGGACGTGAGATGGCTCTTCAAGCAGCAGAAGATCAAGAAAGCTGCGGGACTTGACAGTGTCCCCCTCCTGCCTGAAAGTCTGCGCAGAGCAGCTGGCTCCGGTCTTCACACGAATCTTCAACAGATCCCTGGAGCAGTGTGAAGTCCCATCATGCTTCAAACAGTCTACTATCGTCCCAGTTCCAAAGAAACCAGCACCCTCGGGATTGAACGGTCATGAAGTCCTTTGAACGCCTCGTGCTGTACCACCTAAAGAACATCACCGGACCTCTGCTAGATCCTCTTCAGTTTGCCTACCGAGCAAACAGGTCTGTGGAGGAGGCAGTCAACATCGGACTGCACCACATCCTCGACCACCTCGACAGCACAGCTCTGGACTACAGCTCTGCGTTCAATACCATCATCCCAGAACTCCTCATCCCCAAACTTCTCCAGCTTGGTGTGTCCCCTACGATCTGCCAGTGGATCGTCACCTTCCTGACAGGACGGACACAACAGGTCAGACTGGGAAAAATATCATCCTCAACACGAACCACGAACACTGGAACCCCACAGGGGTTCTCTCTTGATTGCTCTTCTCTCTCTACACGAAAGACTGCACCTCAACGCACTCAGCTGTCAAATTCATAAAGTTCGCAGACGACACCATGGTCATTGGTCTCATCAAAGACGGCGACGAGTCTGCGTACCAACAACAAGTGGAGCAGCTGGAGCTCTGGTGCAGCCGTCACAACCTGGAGCTGAACACGCTCAAGACAGTAGAGATGATCGTGGACTTCAGGAAATATCCATCACCACAGCTACCCCCCACACTATCCAACTGCCTCGTGTCAACCGTTGAGACCTTCAAGTTCCTGGGAATCACAGTCTCCCAGGACATGAAGTGGGAGGTCAACTCCAACTCTATCCTGAAAAAGGCCCAACAGAGAATGTACTTCCTGAGGCTGCTAAAGAAGCATGGCCTGCCACAGGAGGTGCTGCAACATGTGTACATGGCTGTCATCGAATCCATCCTGTGTTATTCCATCACCGTTTGGTTCGGGCCGCCACAAAAATGGACAAAATCCGACTTCAACGGACAGTTAGGACGGGGGAAAAAATCATAGGCACCGCCCTAGCCACTCTCGAGGACTTGCATACTGCAAGAATCCAAACTAGGGCGCGGAAAATCATACTGGACCCTCTGCACCCTGCCCACCACCTTTTCCAGCTACTCCCCTCAGGCAGGCGCTACCGATCCATGCGCACCAAATCCAGCAGACATTTAAACAGCTTCTTTCCCCAAGCCATTAACTCTTTGAACAGTAGCCCACATGGAACTGTATAGTGCCTCTTTGCAATTTTTTGATGATGATACTAGTGCAGCATGTTCGACCGCTGCTCTACCAAACAAATTCCGTGTGTGTTCTACATACTTGGCAATAAAGATGATTCTGATTCTGATTCTGATATGAACTTGAAATGAGTGCGACTGTCCAAAATACAATGCAATACATACAAGCTTGGTTTATATAGTGCTTTAACAACAGTTGAAGCTGGAACAAAGCAGGAAAAAAGGGAAATGCTGCCCCCTTGTTAAAGGGAAAAAAATATTGTCAGAGGCCATGGCCAGCGCTTTATCAGCATCCAAACGAGAAAAAACAAAACCCGAACAAGTTCGGGAATGGTGCTGTCAGTCATATTTCCAATTCCAGAAGAAATTCGTGAATCGCAGTGAATGAGTTAAGAATGTCATATTATTCCACCACCATCACTGAAATGGAATTCCACACCCCCTGTCAAACTTTCACCCTCAGAATTGGAATCTGGGCCACGAAATGCATTTACAGCGTATTTGTATGGATTTGGTATTGGTCAGTTTAGGGAAGAAGGTTGTTGATTTGTGAGCTAGAAGATACCATATTGCCCTAAAAAATTGTTTTCATCACGGCATCCATGCTGAGCACGGTGACACATTGTGGACGGATTATTTCATACTGGGGGGGGGGGGGGGGGGGCATTATTGCGATTAAGAACAAAAAAAATCCCAAAACAGATTGTTGATGAAAACACAGAAGAGGATGTGATGTGTAGCTGGCTGGAAACAGTCAAGCGCAAAGGCAAATATCACAGAAAATTATGTAACACTTACTTTTTTTATCTGGATTTACATATCTTTAAAAGTTTATCTGTAGTCACAGGTCAGGCATCATGAAATGCCTGGGCTTTGGATTGTGACATGAGTTTTGATGTTCAGAATTAACGTCCAAATTGTTTGAACAGTGAGGTGGTCAACATTTAAGTTTTCACTGAACACCGGAGGCATGTTTTATCCGTTTTTTATTCCCATGCGGTAAATAAGTCACAGTATTTGGTCATTTGTGTTGTCGTGACAAAACACCCAAAAGCCTTCTAAGAAGATTGACGATTATCGCTGCGCTGACATATTGTGTTGTATTTAAAAAGGGAACACGACATCTGTGCTTCACTAGAATATCGCAGATGGTTTTGGTATATTCATTGATGACGATTAAAATGTTTTGGGGCATTTATGGTAGCTTGGCTCTGGCTTTGTTTGTCTCTATTAAACTTTGTGTTTTGTTTTCTAATGACATTCTAAATAGATACCGAAAAAAACATCATTCAAATAATTCGTTCTGTCCATTTTCTATCACATTCACCTTGTTCAGGGTCACAGCTGGAGATGGATTTTTATCAGAGTTCATTCAGGGTGAAAGGCAGGCTTACACCCTGGAGGTACTCGGCAAACCCATGTCGATATTGAACCTATGTGAACTGCTACCAATGAGATACATGAAAAAAAAAAATGGTACAACTAAAAGCCCCTGAGGTCCCCCGATCTGGAATTTAAGTCACATTTAGTTAGTGTGTATCAAATAAGCTATATGTTGTGGAGCACTGCAATAACGAGTTGTACTTGAATCTCTGACAGTAAGGCAGGTTTCCTCATAAAGGTTTTGTCAAGTGTGTAAAATTGCGAGTGTGTTTGCTGTTTGTATTGAATTTGCAGGTGAATAAGGGGCTACAATGTCAAAAGATTGATATAATGGACCATATTTTCATGTAAAACACTTAACATCCATTCATTTGCGAAAATTGCTCTGGATACCAAAGTTCACATGCACATGTCTATTTATTTCCCATTCCATGTCTGAAAATAGAAACATATCCGCCATAGTATTTGGGATGCTTTGCATTATATAGTCATTTGCAACATGTTCATGATTTATCTTCATTGGTTAAACAGTCGTCAACAGTTACCCGAATTTTTCAGTGTATAAGACACACCGGAGTATAAGGCGCATCAAAATGAATGGTGTATTCTCAAACTTTTTCCATACATAAGGCACACCGGACTATAAGGCGCATCTTCAATGAATGAAAAATGTTTTCCAAATGTAATATATAAACATATCAAAGTTTTCCAGATATAAGGTACACCACATTAAAAGGCGCTATAGTATACGCACAACCTCTTCAACATGGGGAAATGCAGTCGGTGGCTGCTGACAGTCGTTGCGAGACCTGTTGTGGATTCAATATTACTTCACATATAAAGCGCACTCGCGTATAAGGCGCAGGGTCATGTTTTGAAGAAAATCAAGGCTTTGGGGTGCGCCTTGTACACAAGAAAATAAGGTAGTTTGATAAGATTGTGATTCGTCCCACACACTGTAGCCTATCCCCAGCCGAAATATGTCATGCGTGATAATATTAGTCGTTTCATGCCCCCCCTCACCCCCCCCCCCCAAAAAAAAAAAAAAAAAAAGAATTGTGGGTCATATTCAACATCCCTCCCATCATAAATCCATGCATGCACACATAGACACACAGACACTTTTCCCTGTCACCCCTTCCTCCTCCTGGGCCAACCCCCCCCCCAACTCCCTCACCCCCCTCCACACACAAGCACGCAAGCATGCTTCATTATACACTTGCCCACATAGCGTGCCGGAAACAGACTCAATAGATGCCAAGTCCCTGCAGGCTCAGTGCCCCTAAAACACTGGATGTACCTTCCCAAATTAGGTTAATTTGTTTTAGAGGCTGCTCAAAACAAAACAGCCTCAAATATTTATTGTCTTCAAAGTTCCATATTCTCAACTCCTCGGGAACGGTTCATACGTAGTTTCCAAATGGGGGAGAGAAACGGGAAAGAGTTCTAACTAGCGCCCTTTACCCCCTTTACCACTGCAGTTTGTGAGGTCAGATTGTTATCTGCCTGACTGCAGCATTTCACCCCCTCAGTCACGTTCACCAGACTCTTCCTCCTGCGGGGGTAGATAAACAAGCACGGAAGGTACTCTAGACTTGAGTGTGTGTCTGTGTGTGCAACGTGCAGCCCAGTCTGAACGTTTCATTGATGGCTCCATAAATAGTGCGACGTGCAACCCAAATGAAATCATTTCAAATCATTCTCTTCCTTTCACTTGCTGTTCTGCGACAAAAGGTGACATGAACCCAGATTTACACAGGTTCAGCTTGGTCAGCTTGGTCAGCCACAAAGAATTGAGGGCATTTATATCTCAGAAAAAAGGCAAAAAAAAAAGAATCTGTCTGAGGACATTTGTAGTTCATCTAAAAGGCATCATATGATTGGCCCACTCCAAAAGGCCCTGCAGGAATGTCTGGCCGTAATTTCACATTACGTCTGAGACAATACATGAAATGCACACGACCCAAACACACTTCTTAGGCGACACATGCAAGCGTCGTCAGCAAAGCGCAACAAAAGGCATCACATTTTCCCGTGTATAAGGTGCACCCAAAAGCCTTCATTTTCGTCAAAAGATTGCATTTCCTAACACAATGTTTTAAATGACACATTTCTAAAACACAAAGCATATTTGAAATTTGACAATCAGTGGTGCTCAAAAAGAAGTCCAAGATGGCGACCGACTAGGCAAACGTCAGCGGCAGCAATACAGAGCCTTGCTTTTTTTGTGTAGTTTTTGTGTTTTCTTTTGTCACGTTGTGTTCTTATACGGATACGGATTGTTTTTTAGCATCTTTGGCCACAACATTCATCAAGGAAGAGATGCTGCTGAGCGGTTGCACTTACCGTATTTGGCAGCACAAATATGCCAGAACTGTTTTTGATTGGGGGAATGTCGTTGCCATTTGATTGTCATCACTGGACAGCTCTCGGGCTTGTGCTTTTTTTGTGCCTATTCACAGCCCCGCTTTGTTCAGCGGAAAGGTCGGTGCTGTCTGTGTCTGTGTGTCAGTCTGTGGCTGGATGGATGCATGGGATGAGAAGAAATGGGCGTCAGCGCAAAGCGCCGATGCGAATGTGGAACTGTTGCGACTTGGAATTGAAGCGGATTGACGTGGGACAGGAGATGTGAGACAGTCTCTTTTTATGAATGGACGTGACAGCTTTTTGTTTGCTTTCAACGTTTAGCTTGTAGTAGACGTGCACATTTCAGCATGACGTCTCTGATCCACTGGTGAAAATAAGGCTTTGATTCTCTCCTCTTTCATCTAGATTTGCTTCATACAACAAAGAGGGTGCAGAAAAGCTCTTAATATTGAATGACAGTCTGTGTCTTTTGTGTTGTGTCACATTATTTGTTATTTAGTTTTTTGTTGTTTTGACTTCAAGGTAGCACCTTTACAGCAGCTCCTGTATTTTGTTTTTCTACTTCTTCCTTTCTTTTCCTCTTACTTTCATCACTTTGATGATGACTCACCGCTGTGAAATGTAAATTTCTTAACTGCGAGACTAATAAAGGCTCATCCAATCCAATACATAAATTTCACAATAAATTCCATGTGGATCATAGCAATGCTGATGATTTTAATCCATGGACATCCACAAGGTCATTTAATTTATGGCCACTTTGATGTTTTTTATGTCCGGAAAAGAGACATTGATTTGCATGAACACTTGACCACAACACTGTTGATGTTGCATCCAAATATAATTTGGCCCGCACAGGTTCTTCTTTTGTTGCTCGCATGCTTAATTGTGTGCCTTTGTGTGTTTCCAGTCACGACTCAGGCATGCACCCATGCAGAATATGATGAATTCATAAACAGCATGCCATCTCTCACATTAGACTGATTAACAGTTCAATCAGGGCTAAAACGGACAAAATGTCATGAAAGGGGAGTGGGGGGGGGGGGATTGTTGTCATGCAAAATCAGGCTTTTTATATCCGCGTCCATCTAAAGGGATAGGCCTGCTTAACGCTGTCACAGAGCGTTACTAATTTATCTGTGCTGTGCGAGCTGCTGATTGAGGATCTCTGCCCGAATGTTTAAACGCAGAGCTCGGAGACAGTAGGGATGCGAGGGTAGTGGAGGTGGTGGTGGGGGGGGGGGGGGGGGATAGGTGCATATTCTCACGATTAGTGTGTGTGAGCTTCAAGCTTGCTTTTTCATTGGGCAGACTGTTTTGGAGTGCAAAAGCACATTTCTGGCTCTTTACATGACAAACCTTGACTATCAACTCCAGCCTTGCCGTGACTTCTTAGTCTTATTATCTTTGCGGGTTTGTCTGCTGCGTGTCCTCTCACTCTATTTCCCTCTGATGGCCCGAGAGGGCATTTCATGTCTGGCATGCAGCCACGCACGGAGGACCATCTGATAGCAGTGACCGCTGGCCCTAAGTTGGGCAGAGGTATTTAATGTGGGGTCAAGTGTTGGCTTGGCGTGATGCTTTCCCTTCCTAATGGTGAACTGATAGATAAATGCCCTGAAAGCGTGCACGGCCACATACCAGACAGAAGCTGGGTTAGGCTTGTATTACTGCTCTCCTCACACAACCCTCCATTCATTGCCGGGGGAAATTTATCAGCCACATTTGGCAATTTTATCCCTGTATGGCTGCTACTCAGAAAAAATAGCACAACGTACAGTCTATAGGCTTAATACCATAAGCTTGACTGATTAATCTATTGAATCGCGTGGGCATCAAATGGGTTTAATATGGTGCACATCACGCTAAGGGATTTGCTCTTGCATTAACCTCAGAGGCTAAGAGCGATTAATCAGTTTACCACCCACCTTAAATCCTAAAAAAAGTTTACTTGATGTTTGGGCTCAAAGGGCAGAGGATACGACGTCAACTCCTAAGGCACGCTTGAGACATAGTCTCAAAAGTTTAACACATTCCCATTGATTTGGTTTTCATAGGAATGATTCCCAGCAGGGAAAAAAATTGAAGATCGGAAAAACAAAATCGCAAGCTGTCAAAGTCATGAAATCTTGCACAGGTGATGTTTTAGGTGACACTGTTTATATATATATACATACTGTGTATACTGTATATATGCAAATAAAATATATTTGACTACCTTTGAGGCATTGAATACGTCATTTGATGATACAATAGGAGTCATTTAAGATCTAATATAGACCCGTGAGGAACCCCATCATTGACCTTTTAATATCTTTGATTTGAGTTTTTCGTGGAAACATAAGACCAGGATAATTTAAATCATTCACTACCATTCCCAAATGTATTCGGAAATTGAAAATATGAGGCTATTCCAGAATGTGTTCGGATTTTGTTCTTTCTTACGTGGGTGCCAATAAAGCGCTAGCCAGACCTCTGGCAATGTTTTTTTCCTTATATGAGAGGGCAACATTTCCCTTTTTTCCATGTTAGTGGCTTGGTACAGCTTCAGCTGTCGAGTAAGCGCTATATAAACCAATATGTATGTATTGCATTATTATTTTGTACAGCCACCCCCATTTCCAGGTTAGATAACTCCAGACCCATATAACTTAAGAATTAATTTTTTTTCTAATAAAAGAAGAGACTCTAAGGTTTCTTACGCTGCATTGAAAGCTTATGGAGTCTTAAAACTCAATATTCTGTGGGTCCGGAAATTTGAGTGAAAATGACAAAAACCAGGCACTGGAGGGGACACATTTTTGCACATCTGGCCATCCCGGCGTTGGGTTTGTTGTCTAATGTGTTGACACAACAAACTACCTTTTGTGTGAATCTGTAAACATCTGAAAATCAACATATGATACATATTGAATGTGTTTCACTTCATTTCCTACATTATGCGACACGGGTGCAGATGACAATAAGTCAATGCCGTTTGGTTTTACGGCACCCATCTGTTTGAAGATAAAGCAGGCAGAAATAAAGTGATGGTGTGTTGCTTTACATTCTCGTCAATGCCAGGTGGCACTCTCATGTCCCCATACGATGCACCATATGCTATGAATATGAATTAGGTTTGCTATTTATTTCATGTATGTCTAACACAGGAGCAACAAGAGTTACACTGGAGGATGTACAGTTTAATATCAAATAGAATCACAGTCACAGAGTTTTTGAGGCCATGGCATTATTAACTCATTCACTTCCATTAACGAATTTATTCAGGAATTGAAAATATGACATAGAGCGCCATTCCCGAATTAGTTCAGGTTTTCGGTTTTCATGCTTGGGTGCCGATAAAGCGCTGGCCATGGCCTCTGGTAATGTTTTTTCCTCTTTTACTCCTCCTTACTTTTTGACTCCAACCACCCTTTACAACATAAACTAGGAGTTATCAGAACCCTCCAGCATAGGGCTAAACTAATACCAACTAGCACTGAAGGTAGAGAAAAGGAGTCAAAACATATCAGGAGAGCACTCACTAACTGTGGGTACCCTCAGTGGTCATTCAACAAATGTCAGAAAGAAAGAATAGCGAACGAAACCAATAATTCTCAAGATTCAAAAAGGAGAGGAGTAGCAGTACCGTACATTGCAGGAGTTTCGGAAAAATTACAAAGAGTCCTTTGGCAACATAAAATTCCTACTTATTTCAAACCGATAAACACGTTAAGGCAAAAATTAGTGCATCCAAAAGATAGGCTACCAAATAAAAAACAAAGTAACGTAGTTTATTCCATACATTGTAAGAATGAAAATTGTAAAGAGCAGTACATTGGGGAGACTCAACAAATTCTCAAAAAAAGACTTTATCAACATCGCAGCGATAATACTAGTGGGCCTCAATCGGCAGTACATTTGCACCTAAAAGCTAGCAACCACTCATTTGACGACAATGAGGTTAAAATCTTAGCGAAAGAACATAGATGGTTTGAAAGGGGGGTAAAAGAAGCGATTATTATAAAACAACAAAATCCGTCATTAAACCGGTCTGGTGGGGTGAGGTTCAATTTGGATCGTTCATACAATAGCCTGCTTAGGCAAAACAGGTTAGGCAACTTTCGCAATGCTGATGAGGGTCGTTATGCTGATGAGGTGATACCGGGGGGAGTGGGGGTAATAGGCCAGTCGTTAGTCAGGAATGTAGGAACAATCAGTGGGGCCACAGGGAGTGGTCCCCTGCCCCCCCCCCCCCCCCAACCTGAGAGTAGGGACCTATCATAGCTGTGTCCGGCGCCACCATGTCTGGACATTAGGGATATATAAATGGGGCCGATACGACCAGTCAGACTTTAGTTCGCTGACGAAGCCTCTTGGATAGGAGGCGAAACGTCCGAAACCTTCACTTTTGTACAGATGACGGCTGAAGAAACCTTCTCATCGATGGACCACTCCTGTACGACTGAGAGCTTACACAGAAGTAGAATGAGTAGATGATCAAATGCCCACATTCCTTGTACTTGGTCATTTTTTGAGCATTCCTCAACTTTCTCATCTTTTTGGGAAGTGTTTCTATCGTTTTTTTTAAATCTGGATTATCTAAATTTTCGACCCATCACAACCTCTTCCAAAATTCTAAACAAAGTGTCCTTTTCTTCTGGTCAAGGTGAATATTCAACATTGGCATGTTTCCCGCATGCTTACGTAGTGTTCCCGTCACACTGGAGCTAAAAGATTCGTTGTTTTCAGCAGCACAGCACACCGCCTGAGCACCTTTTGTTCCGCGTCTGGTGCTCATACTACCCAATTTTCCGTTTAAGTGTCACAGCCACAAAAGAGCTGAAACACATATGCAGTCGTGCGACGGAACAAAACGTCCACTTCCAGCGGAGAGGGAAGCACAGCAGGGAGGTGGAGGGGGTGGCTGGGAGGGGTAACTGGCTAGAACCAGAGAAGGAGAAACAAGAGGGGCATTGCGCTTAGCTTTTTTAATGTTTCGTGTGCGGATGCGTGCAGGCGTATGTCTGCTCGCATAACCGCAAAGTAACAGGACAAGACGTTCACTGTGAGGGTGCAGCGAGCGTGTGGAAAGCAAAATAGCAGAGAATAAAGCCAAGAGTCCTGTGTGCAAAAAAATGCATGGAGATGCTTGGCCCCATTGTCACACTGAAATAGCTTCACATAGACAGTTACTTTTGTGCACTTAGGTACTTGCTTTTTCCGGCCAGTTTGCTCAGATAACAACAAACACGCTCTTGACAGCATACAAGCGGATGATTTGGACAATGCCTGTGAAAATTGCCTGTGTTGACATGTACTGCATTTTTTTGGACAATGTGACAATATGCCGTGTCTGAAACTCATGACAAAAAGTTAGCGGACACCAGGGCAGACAACTCTGAAAAGTTGCCTGCCCGGCCATTAAGTTGCCTGCTGCATTTTTCACAACTTGAAACACAATAAGACGACTAATCGCCCAAAAAAAAAAAAAAAAACGTTGCAAACTATTAAATATTGTTTTTTTTAGGGATGTACCTACAACAAACGCTCCCTTGCTTAATTAATCGTAAATATCCCTTGCTGATGATTTTGCTCCAGTTGGTCGTCTGTCCATACAGTGTTGGTCATTTTCCACAATGCAATGTTTGCATTGCGTCGTGTGTTACCAGTCAAGTGAATTCCTCTTCCCACGATGCTTTTAATGTGCGTTCAATTTTTAAGCACCTTTCAAAACTCTCAAGTACACTTTACAGTCATGGGATAATGTACATTTATGTTTTGTAGCGTCATAAATTTTGTTAGCTTCTTTGGAATCTTTCTTCTGGGGCTGAGGTTCTGTGCATCTACTTTGGAAAGTGATATGCAAATGCACAACCTTATAATGCTCGGGAAAGACGGAAGCATGAAGCAGGCTTCTGAATGGCTGCCGTGCCGAGTGTGCAAATTGCCAAACGAACCGAAATTCTGAAATTTCCAAACCGAATGATTTCAAAATCGGATTAATTTATTCAGATTTTGAAATCTTCATTCAAACGTTTGCTTTATTAAATAAAGCAAACGTTTGATTTGAAAAAAAAAATCTTTTTTTTTTTCTTGAAGAAGTTTTCGGCCACCCGGGTGGAGACATTTTGTAAGTTGTTACACGCCCCGGTCAGACGCTATTTCAGACACTGCAATATCAATGACATATTTTAACTCATTCACTGCCCGACATGCAAAAATGTGTCCACTGCAGTGCCAGAGTTTATTGCAGGATCCACTAAATATTGAATTTTAGGACTGCATCAACATTCAATGCAGCGTAAGAAACCTTAGACTCTCTTCTTTCATCAGAATAAAAAGAGTTAATTCCTAAATTATATGGGTCTGGAGTTAGATGAGCTTGAACTGTGGGCGGCTGTCCAAAATACAATGCAATACATACATATTTGTTGATATCGGGCTTTAACAGGAGATGAACCTGGAAATAAGCGCTAACATGGAAAAAGGGAAATGCTGGCCCTTGGGGAGAGGAAAAACATTACCAGAGGCCATGGCCAGCGCTTTATCGGCACCCAAAAAAGAAACAAAAAAAACGAACCAATTCGGAAATGGTGCTCTACGTCATATTTTCAATTCCCGAATAAATTTGTGAATGGCAATGAATGAGCTAAAATATATGTGGAACTGTCACAGCGTGGAATTGAAGTGGATTCATGTGGGACAGGAGATGTGAGACAATCTTTTTGTCAAAGGATGCTACAGCTTTGTGTTTGCGTTCAACATTTAGCTTGGAGTAGACGTGCACATTTCATCATTACATTTCTGATCCACTGGTGAAAATGAGGCTTTGATCCTCTCCTCTTACATCTAGATTTGCTTCAGACAAGCGCTTAATATTGAATGACAGTCTGTGTCTTTTGTGTTGTGACACATTATTTGATTTTTTTTGTTTTTGTTTTTGACTTTGAGATTGTGCCGCACGAGTGGCTGCCTTTACAGCAGCTCCTGTATTTTGTTTTTGCTGTTGTGAAATGTAAATTTCTCCATTGTGAGACAGATAAAGGCTCATCTAATTGAATGTAATCAAATCTAAAACATTTTCCGTATATAAGGTACCCCACATTATAAGGCGCTTTGGTAGAAGCTGGGGTTACGGTATGCATCCATTCGACGGTGCTATAAAAGGAATGTCAACAAAATAGTCAGATAGTACGATGCTGAATAAACAGGCGTTAAAATCTGGATTCACACCATCCCTATTGTGAATATAAAAAAATAATAGTTCTATTGGAGTTTATCACAAAACAATAATAAATATAATTTTCAGAGATGACCAATCTCATTCTTTAAAACTTTGGTGTTCTTTAGGGGTTGTCATGGATTATTTTGGTTTTCACATTTTTTTGAAAAAAAAAAAAAAAAAAAAAAAAAAAAAAAAAATCAGACACTAAATACAAGCAAAAAAATGGCAAATTTTCCATTGCCAAAAACAGAAAATTATTGCAGAATTGAGAAAAAAAATTCCCCCGGGCTAACTAATTTTACAAGATTACTAAAATGAAACGCTGTTATACATATCCCGCACTACTTCTTCTACAGCGGCTGCTGACAGTAGTTGCAATATCTTTTGTAGCTCAATGACTTCATAAATAAGGCGCATCGGCCTCTAAGACGCAGCGTCATCTTTTGAAGAAAATGAAGGCTTTTAGGTCTGCCTTTTACACTGGAAAATACGGTACTCTTGTGTCCACGCTGGCCGTGACCTGTATTCACATGTTTTAACTTTATTCATTCGAAAAGAGAAACTGTATTCTTTTTTGTAATCTGCATTTACCAGTGCATCCAAATTTTGCAGTTTTCTTTCATTTAATTACAAACGTGCATTACAATCTGTTTTTTAGAATGAATTACCAAAAAATCTAAATAGTTTGTCATAAATTAAAAATGACACAAATTATTCATAACTTTTAAAAAGGTCATTCATCATGATATTGTGGACTGGATTATGATCGCAATCTAAAAGTAGAAAGGAAAACACATTCATGCTAGTTACATACTTGTCTTGTGCCTTATGCGCAATAGTAAATGTGTTCTTTGGAACGCTTTTGAGCAGACGGAGTTACATCATTGACAGAATCTTGTCAACCTTGCAACTTTATTTGCTCAGAGCTCCTTCACTGTAATGTCTTACCAGCGGGGAGTGTTTTTTTTATGTATTTATTTTTGTGAGTGGGGAGGGGGCGCTCATTATACAAAGCGACAATTCTTATTTTCAGGAAAGAATCTGCGAGATACAGTTATTTGTACTCCCAGACTTGTGACAGCCCAACAATGGGGGTTTAACCACTTTTGCTCTCCCCTTTCCCACCCTCTATCAATCCATTTTTAATGGGAGCTTGGCAAAGTCTTCGGAGAGAGACCACATGTCCCATTGAGATCTCCTCATTTTACTCGGTCGCACTCACTGCCTCACTTCAAGCCTTTTTCAATAATGAATGGATGCTAGCCAGACACGGTCTTCCTTTTTTTATGATCCTCCTCCTCAGTAAAACCTCAACAGGCCACTGGATGAGCATCCCACACGTGTTGTGTCTCTCTACTCCCGTCAGTCAATATAGGAATTGCTTTGTTCCTCATTCTATGGGGGTTGATTTTGCTGTTCCGCCGACATGATGCCTGCCCATTTTCTAAAATGAGGTGGGGAGGCGGATTATTTGAGGCAGGAGTCGGTGGGGTCGTTTCATCAGGTAACTGATGATTTGCGGTAATGACTGCGAGACAGCACGGGGATTATTGTGCACGATTAGCATGGGTGTTGTCTGGGGCTGACTAAAGTGACAATATTAGATGATAATCCACAGGTCAACTCAAGGTCACTGGGGCCTTTGTAAAAGAGGTGCTTTCCCGCACATTGTGTGAAAATGTTTGGTTGAATCTTTGCTCACGACATTTTCAAAGCAGTTTGCACGACATGACCAGCCCCCCCCCCTCAACCCCCTATTCTCCCTTTGTTCACATGTCTATTGCAGTATGTCGGGTTAAGATAGAGAAATTGGTCTTTCTCTTAAAAAATAACAAAAAAATACACAAATAAAGTAAACTCTTAAAGTTTAAACATAAAATAACAAAACATCCATCCATCCACTTTCCGTACCGCTTATTCCTCATTAGTGTCGCAGGAGGTGCTGGAGCCTATCTCAGCTATGGTTGCCAGCCAATCGCGGGGCACACAAAGACATACAACAGTCACTCTCAAACTCACACCTAGGGACAATTTGGAGTGGTGAATCTGCCTGCCATGCACTGTGCAGCCGGTGTGCTAACCACTCGACTACCGGGCCGCCCGAGCATACCGAGCATTTTTTTTTTTACCGGCTCGTTTAAGAGTTGAAGTCAAATGAGGTTCATTTGATTGCCATGCTTCGCTGGCTGCCATCCCGTCCGATATAATGATGTCTAATTCCACCTGGCCGCGGCTGCAAATGCAGGTCACAAAAGCGGCATCACTTTTAAGAGGTGTATGGGCTCCTGAAAAAAAAAGAACGTAGGGAGACAGGCAGCCATGCACGGTTGAGCCTGCGTTACTTCCTCTGGCCTCTCCTGGCTGACAGTGCCATGCCATGTCGTGCCGATCCGTGTGTTGTGATGCATGCTCTTGTGGGGCTAACGGAAGCACATGTGTTGTCTGTTAACTCTGATTAGTGTAACAGACTCCTCCTTTGCTCTCTACCTCTTTTTTTTAAACTGCTGCTCTGTTGTCATGTCCGCAAAGAGTCTGCGGTGCAAAGCTGAAATGCAACAATATCACTCATTTTGGTTATTTATTTATTTATTTATTTATTTATTTATTTATGTGTGTGTGTGTGTGTGTGTGTGTGTGTGTGTGTGTGTGTGTGTGTGTGTGTGTGTGTGTGTGTGTGTGTGTGTGTGTGTGTGTCTGCGCGCGTATGCGTGTGTGCGTGTGCGTGCGTGCGTATTTATGTATTTATTTATTTATTTATTTATTTATTTATTTATTTATTTATTCAATAGTATTTTCTCTCTGGTCGATACTTTTATTCCTTCAAATAAATAACATGGACAGAAAATGAGAAACGAAGATTTTAAGTTAGTTTGAGAGAACCGATTCCCAGTACTGTATTTTGATTCCCAGTATTTTGATTCACAATAATTGTTTATTCTTTTTTTCCGACAATCATGGTAATTGATATAACTGCCCTCGAAAAGGAAAAAAAAATATCTGCACTTTTACGTTTTTTTTTTTTTACAGAATAATGCATTGTGTTATCTCTGAAATACCTTAGAATCATGTTAAATTCATAAAGATCATAGTAATTATTCCCAAATGTAAGTAGTGTCATACATTGTAAAAGTTATCCCGTGGCTTGTGGTAAAAAGTGCATGAGATGCTGAAGCCTATCCCAGCTGTCTTCGGGCAGTATGTTGAGATGAACAACCACCAAACTCACACTCGGGGACAATTTTCAGTGTTGAGTCAGCCTGTTGCATGTTTGTGAAATGTGGGAGGAAACCCAAACACCCGGTGAAAACCCACACAGGCCCATGGAGAACATCCAAACTTCCCATATTGAGTCGAGAGCTGGAATCGAACCCACAAGCTTAAACCGGAAAATAAAGGCATATTCACGAAGCCGCATGCTGGCTGTTCCTCGGCCTCTTTCTTTGTTGTGGCGTGCGCTGTTGTGCCACGCCGTGCCATGCCCTTTGTTAGTGTGTGATGCGATGCGTGGACAAGCGCTGATCCAGACAGCAAAAAGTAATTCTACCCTAACTTCTGAACTTTCTCTGTATGAGTTCTACGGAATTATCAACTCACTCTGTTCGAACGGCACGAATAACATCCTGCGCTGGAATCACATATTAAGATTGTGGCAGTGTACTTTTGAACCGTGATACACATTTGTAATTTGCTCCTTTTTGCAGAAAGCTGAACTTGAGGTGCTCAATTATCATGGGTTTAATTTACTGAACCTTAACGGTTTAAATACCACCATATAGAAACACCCAAACATGTCATGTGATTTGCGATATGCTGCGGGGTCCACAAGTGCAATCTCAGTGTTGGCTCTCTCTACAATGAGCACCACGTGGGGTCTTCATCGTTGCAAAAAAATCAACAAAGCCGTTGTCACGAAGTGCCATCTCCATCACATGCGCATAGGCACACATGCATGCGCATCTAAGCCCGCACATGCGCCCGGGCATCCAAAGCACACACACCCCCCGCCACACACACGGAAAGCCAAAAAAGGACAAAGAAAAAAAAACTAAAATGGTGCCCAGGCGAGCACGCACAGTGACAAAAATGCTCTGGTTTTGACACGCAAAGATAAGTGCGCAGCTGGACAACAAAGAGGACGCAGTTGATAAATTCTTACACGCTGCCTCAATCCCTCACTCAAAAGAAGAAAACAATTTTAGAAAATTAGGGAAAAAAACAAAACAAGGATAAATCCCTTAACGACTTAATCCTATCTTAAACGCTTGCGTGATCTATCGAGTCTGTGATTTTGCCGACAGCGAAGAGAGGGATGAAGTGGCGGCTCAACGGATAGACAAAAATCATTTGGTAGATTGAATGAGAGGCGGCGTGAGTTTGAAGAGTCTAAACAGATCCAGATATTATTTGGATATAATATAGTTTTTTTCCTTCTCGAAATCCACCATTTGTTATTGTATCACTCGATTATGCCTTTAATTCTCCAAGCACGTTTAAAAACATACCTTCCGACACATTTTATCGTCTACTCAATTTGGCTTTACTGGCTGTGAGTCCCCCGTCGTTGTCTGTCCTTTATTCCAAACCTTGACCTCATACTTATCTGTTGACTGCAAGAAATGGATAAACAGGAATGGTGTTTACTTACTGGAGCTGAGAACAAGCACTTTGAAATCAATACGTGGTAAGATAAAAAAAAAATGATAGCAATTGTGTACTTGCGGTTGATTTGATGTGAGAAAAAGAGTATCTTCACGTTATCTAACTTGTTATGTACATTTCCTTCTATTTGTTGATGATTTTTGCCATTTGGACAGATGATCACCGTTCCCCCTTGCACCAAATTGTGGCGTCACCGCGAAAAGATACACGAAAAGCAAAAATGAATTATTTACCGTATTAGTAAAAGCCTTGAATTTCTTCAAAAGATGACCTGGCGCTTTATACTCAGGTGCGCCTTATCTCATCTCTCATCTCATCTCATTTTCCGTACCGCTTATTCCTCATTAGGGTCGCGGGGGTTGCTGGAGCCTATCTCAGCTGTCTTCGGGCATGAGGCAGGGGACACCCTGAATTGGTTGCCAGCCAATCGCAGGGCACACAAAGACATACAACAGTCACTCTCACACTCACACCTAGGGACAATTTGGAGTGGTCAATCTGCCTGCCATGCATGTTTTTGGAGTGTGGGAGGAAACCGGAGGACCCGGAGAAAACCCACGCGGGTCCGGGGAGAACATGCAAACTCCACACAGGGAGGCCGGACCGGGACGCGAACCGGCGACCTCTGCACTGTGAAGCCGGTGTGCTAACCACTCGACTACCGGGCCGCCCTAGGTGCGCCTTATATGTGAAGTAATATTGAGCCACATGTATGTATGTATGTATGTATATATATATACATACAGTGGGACCTTGGCTTACGAACTTAATTGGTTCCCAGAGTGTGTAAGGCGAAATGTATGTATCCCAAAAATTAATTTCCCACAGGAAACCATTAAAATGAGATTAATCCGTTCCCATGTCCCCATAAAACATTATTTTCTACTTTCTAATTTTCTAAGCCTTAAAACAACGCAAAATATACCTTATCTTATGTATAATAAATGTGCTATTGGATTGGATTGGATTGCCTTTATTAGTCTCGCAGTGGAGAAATTTACAATATAGTATATAGTATGATTAATGAAATAAACTGTACTGTCCAATAAAGTGATTTTATTTACCTTTCTGATGGTCGTTAATGGCTTGATGGAATGGATTGTCCGGTTTCCTCAGCATTAAACACTTGATGAGGAACATAGGCTTCTTTCACCATCTTGAGGAATGATCCCTTGTAGGTGCTTTCTCTGTGATAATTGTATCTAGTTCTTCATCAATTGTGATCTGTTTTGCTGGGTTGATAGTCTTTTGCATCAAGTGTACAGATGACTTGTGTGGGTTATTTGTGGAGCCTGAACAAAAGTGTGAGAATGTGAGAATAGTGAGAAAATGGATAGAAAACAAATATTGTCATGAAAATGCGCGTTAATCCAGATCATCAGAGAAATGCGACTCACCATAAATCTCGTCCATATTGTTCTGGAAACTATGGGCGGGACTTGGTGCCACACTGTGCGCCGCCGTTGCGTCACTTTCTGCATAATTTAAGGGGGGGTGTATGTAACGGAGTTGTGCACTAAGATGATTAAATTATGACGGTAATTATGTGAAGTAATAATTCACTTTTGCTCTGCTTTATACTTTGCATGGTGGTTCCTGAGGGCTACCACTTACCTTCCATACATATTTGTCATGATTTTTATAATAATAATACATTTCATTTATAACTGCCTTTCAAAACTCTCAAGGACACTTTACAGTCACGGGATATTTGTCCTGCGGTGAGCAGCGGCAGCCACAGGCGCCAGCGTTCACTCAACCCGGAAGTAAAAAAAAAAAACAAAAACAAATATGACAACACAGAGACACAGAGAGTCATTCATATTTCAGCACTTTCTGTACCCTCTTTGTGACATGAAGCAGTTCTAGTTGAAAGAGGAGAGGATCTTTTTCAGCTGTGGATGAGGGACGTCATGGTGGAATGTGCACCATGATGATACTAGAGCAGCGTGTTCTACCGGAGACAAATTCCTTGTGTGTTCTACACACTTGACCAATGAAAATGATTCTGATTGTAATTCAGATATTTAACCGAAAGAGGTCTCGCAACTACTGTCAGCCGGCGCCGACTCCATTTCCCCACCTGTAGAAGACGTAGTGCGTGGTGCATCCTGGGATATATAACTGTGTTTCATTTCAGTAATCAGTGTTTCCAATTTCCCCATATTTTTCTGTTTTTGGCCCAAAAAAATATTAATGGGAAATGTGCCTTTTTTGTTTTTTGTTTTTACACGAGTGCCTCAAAAATGTGTTGATTTCTGAAAAATGTAAGGCCAAAATATTTCATGAAAACCTCTATGGTACATCATAGTTTTAAACAAGGAAGATTGGTAATCTCTGAAAACTATACCATATTTTTCAGTGTATAAGGCACACCCAAAAGCCTTCATTTTCTTCAAAAGGTGACCCTGTACCTTATATGTGAAGTGATGTTGGGCTACAACAGGTCTTTCAACTATTGTCAACAGCCACCGACTCCATTTCCCCCTGTAGAAGAAGTAGTGCATAACCCCAGACTCTACTCTAGTGCCTCATAATGTGATGTGCCTTATATTTGGAAAACGTTTATATATTCATATATTACATTTGAAGCACTTTTTTTCATTAATTCAAGGTGCGCCTTATAGTCCAGTGCACCTTGTATATAGAAAAAGTTTGAAAATTCACCATTCATTGGGGTGCACTTAATACTCCGGTGCACCTTATACACCGGAAAATACAGTATTTAGGATTGTGTTGTGATAAACTCTGATAAAACCTTGGGATATTTTTGCTATTTACAATATGGATGGGGTGAGTCCATATTTTCACGTGTTTATTCAGCGTCTAACTATCTGACTATCTTTGTTGACATTCCCTTTACCGGTGCACCGTCTAATGGATGCATAAGGTAACCCCATGCAATTTCTACAGAAGGGCCTTATAATGTGGTGTGATTTATATACGGAAAATGTTTTAAACTCTGTCATTCATCTGAGGTTGCGCCTTATAATCTGGAGCGCCTTATAGTCCTTAAAATACATTACGTGTCGCTTTTTTTGTGAAAGACATGTTGAGATTGAAACTTTGCATTTATTCCGTGTGCGACTGACAAATCTGTATTTAGCAGATTGAGTTTGTGTGCGTGATTCCACGCTGGATTGGGTGCGTGTGGTTGCACGCATGTTTGGTCAGTTTTTGGTCAGACAGTTTGGTCACGGAATGCATGTTTGGGTGTACTGTCGTCAAAGGAGAGGAGGGCGGGGGTATGTGTGAGGGGGTAATGTGTATTCATGTGTGTGTCTGGTGTCTGAGTATATACGTGCTCGTGACAGTGACCCACTTCTGGTGTTTTGATGAGCCAGATGGATCACGGCATCTGTAGGCGAGGAGGCGGAGGTGGACAACGGAGAGAAGAGGGAAAGAAGAGTTGGAAAAAAAATGAAGAAGAAAAAAGGAGGAGATGAATGATGACGTGCCGAGTCCAAGCAGCAGAGTGCTTTAAGGTTTATCTTTCGTGCGTTCCCCACCTCGCATGAGACAAGGAGCGCCGACTTTGCAGACAGACGCCGGCGGACTGGGACTTAAAAAAAGCATCATGTAAATTAATGATGTTTTTCATTCTGGCAATAGACCAGCCAGCGATAGAAAGCACCCATTCCGTGTCCCCCCAACCCACCTGAATCCCGTGTGCACCCCTCCTAAATGTCTCACATCAGGCGAGAGGTAATATCGGCATGTTTAATTGATGGAGGCATTGTGGTGATAACGACAATTCCCAAGTGGGTACCAAGTGCCTACGCACGCACACTTATAAACACACACACACACACGCACACGCACACGCACACACACACACACACACACACACACACACACACACACACACACACACACACACACACACACACACACACACACACACACACACATGCACAAACATACACGCGTGTGTACAGACATGGATGTTAACATGCTACAATTAGAGCACAAAGCTTTGTATAGGCTTTGACTGTGTACTCAGTGATGAGCCTTTTTGTCAATGCTTAAAATTGTATTAGCGAGCATTTGGCTCAGTTACGGAACAAAAATGGCCTCCGAGGTGTTTTGCTGGAACATTTGCAATTTTTCTATGGGTCTGTAGGCCGAAGTAAAAAAATGATATTGGCACTAAAATCTGAGAAACTGTACTCGTAAGCTATCTTTCAAAAGTTTTGGGATATCTTGACTATATCTTTTTCTCAAATGAGTTGTGAAATGACAATGACACGGATAGAAATTATACTATACAATGCAATACAACACAATACAATACAACACACTGCAATGCAATACAATGCACTACAATACAATACACTACATATT
This sequence comes from Hippocampus bargibanti, assembly GCF_051943395.1. NCBI lineage: Eukaryota > Metazoa > Chordata > Actinopteri > Syngnathiformes > Syngnathidae > Hippocampus > Hippocampus bargibanti. The sequence continues at coordinate 9,152,896 of NC_142747.1, forward strand.
GATTTTTATAGCACTTTAACAACAGCTGAAGCTGCAACAAAGCGCTTAACATGGACTGACATCATGTACAGGAAATAAAGCAGTCACAAAGATAGTAGAAAGCACCAGGGAGTAAATCTAAAGTCAAGTCTGAATCATGTTGAGTCAAATTCCAAAGAGCAGATTTGAGTTGTGATTTTTTTTCATGAAAATATTATTATTTGAGATGTTTGAAATGTTGCTTTGCTCCTACGCTGGTTCAGCCATCAAACATCTCGTAGGCTGGTAGCACGAGTCAAAGTACAATGCAACCTTTTTCCCCCTCATCTCCAAAGAAGACGAATTTAGTCTTTGTCTCGCTGGCTTGTTGACCTCATTGATGTCTCTTTGCAGGTGTTTGTGAAAGCATAAACGTGAGTGCGCTTACTGCGTGCGTGTGGAAGGGTTAGATCCGTGATTGGAGTGCTAAGTGACTGTGTCAGAACATCAGGCAAGGGGTCTCCTTGTGGGACCAACGTCAGTCACGGGATCGCGTAACCTCCTGGTGGCACAGACATTTAGCCCTCGGGGTCGGGACGAGAATGTTTGTGTCACATGTGAGTGAGTATGTGCCCCCCAACCCCTGAGCCCCCCACATTCGTCCATAAATGTGTCTTCCTGTGTCTTTTGTCTTCGCGTGTGTGTGTTTCAGTCTGCTGTGGAAAATGTCCTTCTGGTGCATTGCCAGTTGTGTTGAAGCTTGTGTGCGAGTGTGTCTTTGCATCCATGTCGCGGGCATATCGGAGGCATGATTCAGCCCTCGGGTCATTCCAATGTTGTGTGTTGTCCGCTTGTTGTCTGACTTCATAACCGCTTGCATGAAGAAGCATTCCACTACACAGATTTACATGCATAAACATTTTTCACAGGGCTTCATTGGTCATTAATAAACTGTTAGATCGACTCGTATAGACGCCGAGTTTTTGCCATATTCATGCCTGCAGGAATCACGATGAAGTCGGTGCAATGAAGACCATCACCCCCAACTTCCAAAGTTGTAAATTTTGCTCACACTTGGATTGGATTTGATTTGCCTTTATTAGTCTCGCAGTGGAGAAATTTGCATGCATTCACTCGCTTTTCCTGCTGCTCACATTGTCTTTTACCATTGCATATACTTCATGTATTATAGTGGCAAATAGGATTTCCACTTCATCCACATCCCTTCATCCACCTTGTGTTGCTTACGCTTTTTTGATCTATCCCTAAACTGTCACGCTTTGCAAAGTGGTGGTGGACCCAAAAAAAGCAGGCAGGAGAATTTCACAAATTGTATTAAATAAAGTCGGCAGGAACAAAATCTCAAACAACAAAGTCATCAGAACAAAAAGTCCAAAGTAGCAAACAAAACAATGAGTAAAACATCACAAGATGAAACAAACCTGACAACAACTGAAACAAACATTTACCCAACACTCAACGATCGTGCCAAGAGTACTTTTAACTGCCACTGATTAAAACGACCCAACACCTGTGCAGCTGCAGGCCACAAACGATATGTGACACAAACAGTTTGCTAGCCTATCACAGGGCACACAAAGACAAACAACCCTCCACGCTTACACTCATCACACCCAAGGACAATTTGGAGTGTTCAATCAGCCTGCTGTACATGTTTTTGGAACATGGGAGGAAACCGGAAACCTAGAGAAAACCCACGCAGCCCCGGGTAGAATATGCAGACTCCACACTGGGCAGTTGGGGTCGGGATAGAGCAATTGCTACCCCCCGTAACCCCCGTACATGTAAATGTCAGATAAGGCTTGACCATCACAACACAGTAATCTGAACTAAACCGTAATACTTTGTTAATAAAATGGACACACCACAACTAAACGAGTATTATCATGTTTCACAATCAGAATAGAAAAAGATCACAAGATAGAAACTGATAGAAATATTTATTTTCAGTCCAATAGATGTCTTGTTTCCAAAACTGTCTTCAATTATACCGTGTATATCGATCCATCATTGCCACACAAGGCATATGCGCTTTGCCACTTGACCTGATATGAAAGGACAAGACGCCAACACAAACTGAGGAGAAAGGCATCACCTGTCAATTATTTGTCAGGTTTTTGAATGATGTTTGTGTGCTTCTGTCATTCCGCTTGATTATCCCGTCATTGCTTTCTGCCGCGTGTGTTTTTTTTTTGTTTTAACTTATTCACTGCCATGAATAGCATGATGTGGAGCGCCATTACCGAATTTGTTCGGGTTCTGATTTTTATTGCAGGAGGATTGCTGATAAAGCTCTGGTCAGACTTCTGGCAATGTTTTTGCCTCTCACGAGGGGCAGCATTTGCCTTTTGTACATCTGCCCCCATTTCAAGCTCAGATAACTCCATACACATATAACTTTGGAATTAACTCTTTTTTTCTGACGAAAGAATAGAGTCTAAGCCTTAGACTCTAATAATAATAATACATTTAATTTCAAGCGGCTTTCAGAACACCCTTGGACACTTTAAAATAAAAACAAAGCACACAACAATAAAACCTTAAGTAAAATGATAAATAATAAAATAGCTGATTGAACCAGACCACGAATGCAATTTTAAACAGATGGGTTTTGAGGTGGGATTTGAAAATAGCGAGGGAGTCAATATTACGGATGTTGGGTGGAGGTGAATTCCAGTTTGGGAGCAGAGCAGCTGAAAGCTCTGCATCCCATTGTGGTGAGACGGGCAGAGGGCACAGAGGTGAAGGGAGGATGAGGATCTGAGGGACCGAGAGGGAACAGAGATTTGAAGCAGGTCAGACAGATAGGGGGGGGGGGGCAAGGTTATGGATGGACTTGAATGTAAACAGTATTTTGAATTTGATCCAATGTTTAACAGGGAGCCAGTGGAGCTGCTGGAGGACAGGGGTGATGTGGTGAAAGGAGGGGGTTTTAGTGATGATCCGGGCTGAAGAATTTTGGACTAGTTGGAGTTTATGGAGACATTTCTGATTGACACCGAAGAGAAGTGAGTTAAAAGTTCAAAGGGTTCTTGCACTGCATTGAATGTTTATGTCGTCCAAAAACACAATATTCTATGGGTCCTGAAATCTGAGTGAAAATGACAAAAACCCTGGCACTGGAGGGAACATGTTGTTGCACATCGTCTGGAGGTGAATGAGTTCACAATGAATTATTAGAAATAGGAAATAATGGGCATTGAGGTGAATGGTGGAAATGATCTTTCAGGAAAAAAAACAGGACATCTTTATTGAGTTTTCGGTTAGGGTGTGCACAGTCGATGAAAGAGAAGAACTACTGTAGCTAGAAAATTATCCTTCCATATTTTTAATTAATTAATATTTGTTGACATCACGAAAATCGTGTTGCTCATTTTCCACAAGTTCAATCAGCCCAAAGCACAACACGCCCGTTTGGAGGCAAAATGTCCACGTAAGAAAACAGAAAAGGCCCAGCGAGAGACACTGAAAGTGGGAAAACTGGAGTGAAATTGAAGTCCAGAACTGGCATCTGAAATTAATGGAGTCTTTTAAAGTGGACCGAAAACTGAGAGTTTGACTATTGAACTACACAGCAAAAATGAAAAAGCGGCAACTTAAAATTTGAGCTACTTGGAAACTTTCAGGTTGTCATTTTGAGGGACTGTCGAAGAGGGTGAAGAAAAGAAGTTGAATGTGACGCACTTCAAAAGGCCAACGCTGACTTGAACAAGCTGAGAAAAACACCTCAGACAGCTGGAAGCAGGAAGACAGGTGAGGTTTATTTGCTTGTCTTTCTTTTCCCTTCCTGCTGTGAAATAATCTCCAACAGCATGCTTTTTCTTTTTTTTTCCTCTGGCTAATGATACGGTGAGTCACGCTGTTATCCGACAAACACGCAAGCAACGGCTCAAACTAATCAGATGCATGTAATGACAGCACTGCCGTACAAACGACTATTCATCTTCAAGATTAAAAACGTTTACTCTCCTTATTTCTCGGTGCAGGTTGCTCATATAACAAATCTCTCTGTACGACTGTGTATTTATGTGCATTATGATTTTTCAAACTTTATCCTTGTAATCTTGATTTAAAAAAAAAGAATGCATCACTTGCGGCCGCTTCTTCTTTGCTCTGTGTTCACATATCTTGTTTAGGGCGAGTTTAAACGTTTGAATCAACGTTCTTTATAAAATGGGGAACATAAGGTAGTTTACAGAGTTTACCAATGGAGTGTTTTGCGAGAATTTATGATTCTGCAGCTGTGACAATGAAAGAGAGTGTACTTGTATACTTAGACGATTATACTTGTAGAATTGAAGGGGAAAAATGCTTTTGCAAAAGTAGGTTTAGAATGAGACTCATGTTGTACAGGAGTTGATTTTCTAGTTCTTAATATAAACATACCGATGCAGAATTGTTGGTAAATGCAAACAAACAAACAAACAAACAAACAAACAAACAAACAAACAAACAAACAAACAAACAAACAAACAAACACAACTACGTAAAAAATAACCAACACATAAATAAGTAAATCAAAAATATTATTAGTAAAAAAATAATAATGTTATAATAATAATAATAATAATAAGTAAAGTAAATGATTAAATATACAAACAAATAAATAAATAAATAAATAAATAAATAAATAAATGCAAAAGTACATAAATAAATATATAGATATATGAACGAATAAATAAATAAATAAATACATAAATAAATAAATAAACAAGAATAACATGTAAATAAATAAATTAAATTTAAAAATTAATTAAATAAATAAATACACAAATAAACACATCAATAAACAAGTAAACAGACTAACAACACTAAACAGCTAAACAGATAAATAAATAAATAAAACACATCCAGTGATAAATAAAACAAGTTGTAACCAATGTGAATGCCAATTTTTAAAAATGCCTATGGCAAACCTTTTATCAAGTCATGTCAGCGCTTTCATAATACAACAAATATGAAGCAAAGTAAATCACATCAACATCCACTGCTAAACATGCTGCAGGCTAAGATATTTTTCAGGGCTGATTTGATTACTTCAACAGCGGGCATTTTGAATTTGTGTTCAAAAAATATAGTTAAAACACTCCATATATCAAAGTCAAAGTCAGCTTTATTGTTAAATAAGAATGAATGTCTCTCTGTGTCTTTGTGTTGTCATGTTATGTTATGTTATTTAGTTTTTTTTGTTCTTTTGACTTCAAGACGGCACCGCGAGAGTGGCTGCCTTTCCAGCAGCTCCTGTGTTTTGCTTTTCTACTTTCATTTCTTTCATAACTTTGCTGCTGTGAAATGTAAATTTCTCCACTGCGAGACTAATAAAGGCAAATCCAATCCAATCCAATCCAAATATGCTAATATGCATGACATACAGCCCAGATGAAATTACTGTCCTCTCGGACCCAGCATACAAGGCACTTATAATGACTTTTAAGAAACATAATAAACATGAAAACGCCAATTTGCCGGGAGAGGGGAGCCGCAGCGTGTTCACGCGCTGCCATCTTGGGAAAAAAAATAAAAATAAAAAAATAACAAATATGACACAGAGTCATTCATTCTTCAGGACTTGCTGTACCCTCTTTGTGATGACATGAAGCAGTTCTAGATGAAAGAGGAGAGGATCAAAGCATCCATTTCAGCAGTAGATCAGGGACGTCATGGTGAAATTTGCACGTCTACTACAAGCTAAATGTTGAAAGCAAACACGAAACTGTAGCATCCATTGCCGAAAAGACATTGTCTCACATCTCCTGTCCCACATAAATCCGCTTCAATTCCAAGCCGTGACAGTTCCACATACGCTGCTTTCTTGTTATCTTGTTTCTTGTTATTGTTATATATGGCTCAGATGAACATGCAACACAGATCCAACAAAGCTTGTTGCTCATTTTTTCGAAAATGTAAGATTTTAAGTGCTTTTAGAATCCAGTGTTGGATGTGCAATAGGTTAGGAAAAAAAATTGGTGTTGGGTCCCACTTGCTTCATTGTTGCTGATTTGTTCTGTAAAATTGGAAGCCTATTGTACATGCGAGTCTGTTGTGTGCACGGTTATCTGGCCGGACCAATCCACTATGCCTTGTAATGTAAGCCGATTACTTCTGTACGCTCGGCACCTCTTCATTGAGCTCAAAACACATGCAAACACACAAACAAACACGTGGTGCGCACAGTTGCGCTTCAGTGCCATGGAGGCCAAGTACAGGTCAGCATGTTAAAGTTCGAGCGGAGATAATGATGCTTGCTACCCGTGATGTGTGAACAAGCAGCATGAGTTGACAGTGAGAGTTGCTCTCTCGGTTGCATACTTTGGTGGTCTTTTTTTTACTTGGAATATGGAGTTTGGGATGCCATACATGACTTTTTAATATTTAATTTTTAATATATTTACTTTGACTTTGTAGTCAAGCGGCATATTGAAGCTCAAACCGTCATTTGGTAATTGGAAGCCACTAATTGTGTTTTGCCTAGACGTTGCATAAGCGGGCAGGCAGTGGCTTTGAAATGCCTGCCGCCTGCCGCCAATCAAATGGAAGAAACGTCAAATGGAAGAAACGTTTGACAATGATCCTCCATCCATTTGTCATTTGTCACTCAAACTCACTCATCCCGTAAACCAGGTCGGGTCAACCGGCAAAAGTGAGAATGAGAAGAAATGAAAGAAATTTAAATATTAAATGCTATGCCCAACCAGTCGATCACGATCGACCGGTAGCCCGCAAGCTGGTCAAATTTAGGGAGTCTAGGAGAGAATAGATGAAATAAATAAACAAATAAAACATGAAATAAACACATACATGAATAAACAATTCTATAAACAAAAACTCACATAAATAAATACATTAAAATGGGGAAATAAATACACGGATAAATAAATACACGGATAAATACATTCATGGATAAATAAATAAATAAATAAATGTTGTCTGTGCGCATGTTATTAATCAAATATATACATATTAATTCATTCATTACTGTGAAGGATCAATTTACTATCGACAGGAGTATAAGATGCAATAACTGAGCACATTCTACATTTTATCCACACTGTGACAAGTGATTGTAGTTAAGAAAATTCATTTTGAAATAAAAAGCAAATATTCTCCATATTTAAAAGTGACAATGATTAATATTTCCTCCCGGAGGGTAACAGCAGGAAGACAGTGTGACAATGCGCTCTACACCAGAGGTCCCCTACCCCCGGGCCGCGGACCGGTACCAATCCGTGGGTCATTTGGTACCGGGCCGCGCAGAAAGAATAAATAATTACATAAAACGAAAAATGGGTGGCCCGGTAGTCGAGTGGTTAGCACACCAGCTTCACGTTGCAGAGGTCGCCGGTCCGGCCTCCCTGTGTGGAGTTTGCATGTTCTCCCCGGACCGGCGTGGGTTTTCTCTGGGTCCTCCGATTTCCTCCCACACTCCAAAAACATGCATGGCAGGCAGATTGACCACCCTAAATTGTCCCTGGGTGTGAGTGTGAGAGTAACTGTTGTACGTCTTTGTGTGCCCTGCGATTGGCTGGCAACCAATTCAGGGTGTCCCCCGCCTCGTGCCCGGAGACAGCTGAGATAGGCTCCAGGACCCCCCGCAACCCGAATGAGGAATAAGTGGTACGGAAAATGGATGGATGGATGAAAAATTACCAGATTACACCCGTCTATCACTTACTCTTGACGCATGTCAAAACGCTTGTCCAGGTCACGTGATACATACTGCTAAAATTAGCCCACCGTAAGCTAGCAAAAAACATCTTTGGAAAGTTTCTTTATCCGCCGGTACGTGAAAATATTGTCTGACATTAAACCGGTCCGTGGCGTAAAAAAGGTTGGGGACCACTGCTCTATACCATCCGTGTTGCTCATGTTCCAGCCAATTTATTGGTGAGATCGATGCGAGGGTATAAAAATGCCGTGGACTGATGTCTTGTCTGACACGTGCACGTGCACTTGTTTTCCCCTGAGCACTGTCAGTCATGTTGATAGAAATAGACAATGAACAATATGACTTGCAAGCTAGAAAGAGAGAGAAACAGCATGGATGTGACTGATAATGAGGGATTTGCAAATAGCTGCCAGCGCAACAGGACCCAACCCTCCGACCCCCGTGCTTGTTGTGGGAGATGTGCTTGTAATTGATGACTGGGACAGTCATCCCCTTTGAGATTTTGAGAGATGATGCAAATGTAAAGCTTCAAGAACAACCCGTAGACTACCAGTGAGCAAAGCTCCAATAACTGAGTCCAGTACAGATTTTTTTAATTGAACACACGTCAGTCACAGTTTTAATTGAATCATGTTCAATGTGTATTTTTGTAAAAACACTTGAGCTGTCAACATGGGCTAAAAATGACATCTCTTTATCTATGACCCTTTTTTCCCTTCTTCACAACATTAAGAGTGCTCAGAATGATGCACTGCAGCAAAGAGGAAAACCTTATGACTAAAATAAGACCTCTCGGAGAGAAAGGTCTATCAATACTAAGTATTACTGTCGTCATTTTAGAGACAGGAGAAAGTTTATTTTATTTATTTATTTTTTTATCTGTTCATTTTTTGTTTGTCTATTTATTTACACTATTATTACTAAAACTGAAGCTTGCTCAGTAAAATAAAAACTACTAAAAATTAAAAGCATAAAACAGGTTATTTTCGCCTTCTTGGCACTGAATAGACTTTTAGAAGTACGGTCGTGTAATTTAGTGTAGCGTATTGTACGCACTTAAAGGCTTCAATATTTTTCAAACCTGACCATGCGCTTTATAATCCCGTGCACCTTTTATGTGGAAAAAGTTGTAAAATATCATTTTAAAAATATCAGAATTAGAAAAAGAATAAAATTCTAGATATATATAGTATATGAACCTTATAATCTTCTTCTTTTCAGAATCAGAATCATCTTTATCTTTTCTCCAAGTATGTAGAACACACAAGGAATTTGTTTCCGGTCGAACACGCTGCATTAGTATCATCAGCAAATTTTCCTTTCGGCTTTTCCCTTCAAGGGTCGCCACAGCAAATCAGTGTCCTCCATCTTGAGAGGTTTGATCTGCATGTTTGTTTTGGCAAAGCTTTTTTTTCGGACCTTATAATACTATAATATAATAATATAATAATTATATAATAATTAAATATTCTAATAATTCAGTGCTTCTTACATATGGAAAAGTTTAAAAATGTGTCATTCATTGAAGGTGCGTCTTATAATGTGGTGCGCCTTAAAGGACAACCCACGTCTCCGGACAAGTTGTGTCCATAATTTGTAAAATGGCTTCAAATGACTTCTACTGAGTGTATTTTACCTAAATCCCACCGCATATAGCTATATTTTACGTTTTAAGACTCGCGCTGAATATTCAGGAAGTCTTGTTTTTGAGTTGGTGACGAGTCCGTACGTGACGTCACTAAAGGACCGCCCTTGACCGTAAAAAAGACGCATTGTAGCGGTCCTCCCATCACGTCAATGTATTTTGCTGTACTTGTTTGGTCTGGGGACCTCGTGTTGCACCCAAAAGCCGCCGGAAGGACAGAAGAGGGCGTCCAAGCGCCGTAAAAGGAATTTATCAGCCTGTGGAAACGGAGGTGGCCACAGGAGGTCACCATTTTGTGGCTCTTTTTTTGGGTGAGAGATTTTCCCCCAATGTTGCCTCAAAATGGCACAAATAAATTCTTTAATCGATTGCAAACATGTATGCTTTCCTCTTCAGAATTATTTGAATCATATTCATAACTGGATGTCTAACAAGAAAGCATATTCTCCGAATCTGAAGCCATTGTTTTGATTTTTCAGCAATGCAAGACGTCTTGGCGTGACGCCACAAAGTGGGGGCGGGACTTTCTGAAAATGCTCAATTCGCAGCTCAATTTTTTGCAGATATTGAACACTTTAAGTCATTTTTATTGGTGTTTTGCATTTGAATAAGAAATATACTGTGTGTTTTGGGTATTTTAGATGCTATAAAACGTTTTTCCGATGTCAGTTAAAAAACAAAAAAGTGACGTTGGTTGTCCTTCAAAGTGCGGAAAATACTGTAGTTTATATTTGGGGTGGGCATTAAACAAAATGTTTTCAATCACTGTGTATAAGTGTCTGCGTTTGTGTGTGCAGGTGCGCATGAGTGTGTGTGTGTGCGTGTGTGTGTGTGTGTGTGTGCGTGTGTGTGCGCGCGTGTGTGTGTGTGTGTGTGTGTGTGTGTGTGTGTGTGTGTGTGTGTGTGTGTGTGTGTGTGTGTGTGTGTGTGTGTGTGTGTGTGTGTGCGCTTGCGGGGGTGGCTAAGACTGTAATTCACCTGTCTATATGCTCTTATTACAGTTGGTTGTCGTCTTTATCCAAACTGTTTGGATTTGAATGCGAATGTCTGCGTGTGTTTGGGAAGGGTGTGCGTGTGTCTGTGCGTGTGCGTTTGTGTGTGTGTGTGTGTGTCTGTGTGTATGTGTGTGTGTGTGTGCGTGTGAGTGTGTGTGTGTGTGTGTGTGTGTGTGTGTGTGTGTGTGCAGACCATGTTGAGCACACGCACACACACACGCCCACACACCCACACCTGCCATATATTAATTCTCTGTCGCACGCACAACAAACATTCAGCTCGGCAGTTACGAAGTGGTGACTCATGTAAATGTATGAGAGCATGTCGAAACACACGTGCACAAACACAAATATACATGCACGAACACAAGTGCACACCTTGGGGTTGATTGAGTGAGATGCTGGCAGGGCATGAGTGGTCAACTCGATCAACGATAGGCGATGAATGACAAATATTGATGAAACCGGCAAGGACAGCAAATTGTAAACACTTTCATGGTTTGATTTGATTTGGTGGTTACCCTTAGCAACTGCAGCAACAGCGGACAACTGCCTGTGAAGCCTCCGCCTCTGTTTTATTGTGACGTGTTAGGTATCAAACCGACACATGCGTGCTCTAAATGTGTGTATTACATCTTAGGCTCCAAACTGACACTCACACAAGAAAAGCAAGTGAATCAATGTGGTCGCAGGTTCCTCAGCGGCCGCCCTGCACCCACTTTTCTCGATGGGGTTGCATGCAGGACTCCCGCTGTTGACTCTGTAATGGTTGCTCAATTGTTACCGTGGAGCTCATGACAACAGGATAAACACAGCAGTTTAAACTGTGTGTGCTTGACATGCACACAATTGACAATATCGCCGTGACACATAGCAACCGATTTCTACAAATGAAACACAAAGAAGGATCAGGTCTTTGAGTTTGAATTCAGTGAGACCTTGTGAGGAAGAACGAGGTTGTTATATATTGTAGCGTGTTTATTTGCGTGTTTGTGAGATGGAAATGCAAATCTAAACCTTTTTAAGCTCACACACGTGTACACCCACACGGGCGCAGCAGTGGACATTTTTTTATCTCGTTAACGGTGTTAGAAATTGATAGCAGACACACACAAACGCATTTCATCATCACTAAAGCATTTCTGGGAGATTTATTGGAACCAACCTTTTTCTAAGCCCCAAACGTGCATTCTACCTGACCGTAAACTTCAACTCTGGTCTCCAAAAACACAAAAGAGTTGTATCACTTTGTCACAATAACCCCAAATTTCCTTGCAGGTCACTGTTCTTTGAGATACTTGAGAAACTGACACAAATTGATTATGAAAAGTTTGGCGCCTCAAAGAGGACCTCTAGCAAATTAATGATCGCAGAAACAGTCAAAAAACAAAAGTCAAATATAATTA